>NC_072415.2:84707602-84850102 GCF_028858775.2 Pan troglodytes
TTAGTTTCTCCTTCGGTAAATTACATTTTCTCAGTTTCAGTCACCTCTCACATATAGGGTATGTTAGGTGTTTATAGCTGATCATTAGTGAGTTTGGAATAAATTTAAGCTTGCATTTCAAATCAGTCATATAAGCTATGACTGGACATGTTCCATAAAAACAAGGGAGGTTATTAGCAAAGCTTGCTAGATGTGGATTGGTTGAAAAACGGAAAATTCTAGAGATTTGAAATTTATTAAACAATTTATATTTGACTCCACACCCTATGTTCTGTATTTAGATTTTGTAGAATTCACTGAACATGGTTTGTGTGATGTGACATTTTGTTGAACCAAATTAAGCCTATCAAGATAGCCATAGATGTCTGTGGTAAGGAAATTGATGTCATTGCAGTTCTCTTGGATATATGGTTTTCCAATCAAAATATCTGGTTGCTATGAAGTTTTCTGTTTGGCTATTGTAGATTATGCTGTTTTAGTTGCAGGGATTTCAAGTTGAATCACTTTAAAAGTTTATTTAAGCATCATATTCTCAGTTGTCTATATTTTGAGTAACAAAAGAATATTGTGTCCATTAAACCTGCCATTTGCCAACTGAAGTTAGTAATAGTAACTTACGTTTAAACACCTAGAAAATGATGGGCCTTTTTATGTCTATGGTTTATAAAATTATAATTTTGTAATCTCAGTATATTATTAATATATATTTGCAGAACTATTGTGAAATATTACTAACCATAAAAGTTGAATCTATTTTTGACTCAAATCTTTAGTATAGGGACAATGGGTTTTTAACAATTAAATGCTAAATATATTTAACATGTATCGATATGCTTATATTTATTGAATCTTCATATATTGATTCATAGTGATTAGTTTCAATTTCAGTAATGTCTTTTACAAAATAGCGATACTACAAACTAACATGTTGGAAAAAAGCTCATGCTTATACATTATTTAAAGCATCAGTAGATTATCAAAAACTAACGTAATTATGCACACTTAGTGTTTCCTTATGATACCTTATTGAAATGATGTATGCTATTTGAAATAAAATGATTATTTTAGCTATTTTTTAGAAAAAAATGAATTGACATTGTTGGCTTATGTGTTATCATGAACATACTAATATATTATTCATTGGACTCCTTTTTTTGAGTGAAATTTATGTCCATCGATATAATTTTAATGAGTGCTCAATTACAGACTTTTAAGTATCAATACTTCAAAATATTTAGTTTTACATTAGCAATAACAGACATGAAATTGTTGCATTGACAATCGTAGGTCTTGATAATTCAAGGAATAATTCTCATGCTGATCATTTCTACTAAAAAAGAGAAATTGGTAGTAGGCATACTATTAGAAATTTGTTATTGAAGGACCATTTGAGGAAGTATAAAATACAGGATAATATTTTAATTTCTTGACATCAAGAATGACCTTATTATTTACCAGTAGGTATAGTTAGTCCTGTTAGTCTTCCCTCTAATCTGATTAAGGCAGTAAACATGGCAGCACCTCTGGCATTTAAGTAGAATTATTATTTTTAATGGTTTTTCTGACAGAAAAATAAAGGCAATGTTTTGGCCAGACTTTAAACAAATTTCTTTGATTTCATTTCTATGAAAATTCTTTCAGTGCCAAACTGAAAAATATAGTGCAAACACTGTGGTTATACCTCTAGTTTATAATTTGGTAACTAAAGGAACTCACTTACCAGCTAATTTAACTTAAAACTTTTAGTAATTTTTGAATTTGTATAGCTACATGATTTAAGAATGTGAGACTTTGGAAAAGTAGGATAAGAGACCAAGAAATTGTCTTAATGATAGAAAACTATAAGTAGAAAATTTATATTAAAAATAACATGTTAAACTACTACATAATATATCTTTACAAATTTGAGATCATGAGGCTGATATAACAAATTAAATTTATCTTATATGTAAGATTGTTCATTTTTCTGGTCTGCTATATTAAGCACAAAGAATACTGGTTTCTTAGAAACATATTAAACATTTGCTTTAACTGTTCATTTCCAGTAGATGGCTATAGTTCACTACCAAATTGAAGTTGTAATAGATTTTTTACAGTAACTAAAAAAGAAGATGAAGGTTGAGTTACTATAAATGAGTTGCCCTGTACATTTTTCTTATTTCACGTGCTTAGTCATCCAATGTTATTTTTTAAAGAACGTATTTTAAAAATTACTAAAAAGTGGTATTTTACTTTTTCCTCTTTGATCAATGTCTGATAATGCCATTATTTATTTTAGTTTGTTCCAAATAATTTACTCTTAAAATTTCTATATTATGTGACAAATATTTTTAATTATTAAACTGTGTAGAAAATGCATTATTATAAGAATCCTTAATATATTCTGTAAGTTACTGCATCTCTAAATTCAGTCATTTTATTTTAGCCTTTAAGTTGAAACACTGTGAGTCATTAACACTTGTGTTGGCTAAGTTTCATGGCTTCTACTAAGCATTATTTCAAATGCAACACACAAATATACATATATATTAGTATATATGTCCTTCACTAATCTGGATCCGCACCTATTTTAGAACATAATTTAATCAAGTTAAAATAATATGGATACAAATTTATTATTTGAAAAAATATGCATTACCTTATGAAGTACTTAAAATCTGCGTTGCAACTGGACTGGTATCTATCCACTAGATTATAGAAATCACTTGCACGCATAGCATGAGATGATAAGTACCAGTATTGACTCTTATCCCTTATTCGTAAATATAACTGTATGATGTCTGAGTCAATGATTCTGAATTTATTGTGTATGTGTGGGTTTTGCATGCAACAAAAAATTGGAAAGGGGCTAAACATTTTCCCCTCTCCTCAGACTACTATGTAATTTGTCTATCTACTTTCAGTGAATATTTGTTTTTCTTTATTCGAGGTGTGTGGGTGTGAGTGCACACACATGCATCTGTTCATGCTCACGTGTATAAAACTGATGTGATTTTTATGTCCTGCAGATATTGGTACAATCATTCGGTTCAAGGTTTAGCTTGTTTTATTTTACAAATGAAAACGTCGGTTTTGTGTGATACGATGAGACTGCAATATTAGATCCTTTTAAAATCAACTGCCAATTTATATGGCTGGCTACAACTGCTTATTCTATTATTAACAAGAATTTTTGCTCAACTATATAAATTATAAAAATAATGCTAAGATTCTGGGAGAATTTTATATTTAGAATTTGTATAAAAATTTTATAATTTCTTGAAGACAAATGAATTACTTTTGTATTTTTTATTGCTGCTTCTGTATACATTTATCATTATAATAGAGGCAGATTAGGAAATGGGCCACAATTGTAACTAATTAAAAGAAATTTTACTCACACATTTGTTAAAGGATAGTTGAAATATTCAGATGCATCTTTGTGAATCAAAGGACTTACAATTCAAAACTTTAGTTAGGTTACTTTACATAAAAATAACTGATTTATTTTTCTAAGACACTAACATATTAATGTGAGGGATTTTTTGGTGTGCAGTTCATTTTTTGGGGGTATATGTTAGCGTTCACATACATACATAGGTACATACATACATTTATACACATTAAAAGAAAATCCTTTTTTGGTTGAAGACCTTAAAGGACAAAGGATATTTGACCCCACCCTGAGACTGTGCAATGTAAGTTTACAAAAGGATCAAGGAGCACAGATTTTAATAATGCAAACAATATTAGTCCTGTCCCCTCTGGCGTCACGAACCTGGACATACTGATTGTATACTTTGATTCTTAAACCATGGAGATGTATGAGATGCCCTAGGGAGCACCTGGCCAGGCTAAGAACATTTCAGTGATTACAAGGATAGTGCCTAGAGGGCAATTAAGGGACAGGGCAGGAGATCTACAGTAATGAGTCCCTGTAGCACCTAATGAACCACAGAAAGGGAAGCAGAGAATTAGGATCAAATGTAGCTGAGTGAGGAAGATTGTTGAGTAATGTATAGATTATTTACCAAGAATAGGATTTTTATACTTTGATATTTATGTAATCAGGCAGATTAAAAAATCCTATCACTTAATGTATTTGACATATCCTTTTAGATGAATTTAATAATTTAAGTTTTATGAATAAATGCCATTGTTGTTATCCTGTATTGCTTATTACTGTGCTTAATACTGTGTTGTATTGCTTATTACTGTGATATACTTCCTTTGAATGAACATTTTATTTTTCTCCCTATTGAGTTTGTAGGTGTGTTTTTATTTTACTAATATAAAGTAATTCCAGCCAAGTGTTGAACTAGTTTTTGTTTTTTTTTTTAATTTAAGTGTCTGTGTAGTCTTCCTGTTTGCTTACGTATTATTTTTCCATAGTTGTTTGTATCTACAGTGGAAGGCACAGTTTTCTTGATTTAGTTCAAGCCCGTGGAAACTAAAATTGAGGGTAATTTCTTGAAATATTTTTTGTATAATTATGAAAAAATGATAGTAGAAGGAAAATTTTGTATAGTATGTATAATTTACACAGGAGTCTTAAATAGATTTAAAATCAGGTGATTTCACTGCTGAATTTTCTGACTCATCTTTCTTAAAAACAGATTAATGGCATAATACACATATTTGTGTCATTTTCTGTTTGTCCACTTGCATTATTGTGTAGGGAAAAAAAGAGAGAGTGAAAAGGGAAACTGCTTTGAGCGTGAGATTTGATGCGATAAACCTGGTTACTTAACCATTCGTCTCCTGTAGCCCTGCTGTTGTGTACAGGTATTAATGGATGGGCTCTCCTACCTCATTGATCTTTGCGATGGTGTATGCTCAACTATACAGATGAGAGCTGAGAGAGAACTAACTGGCTGTAAAGTGTTCACCTCCACCTTGGTTCCTGGCTTTCTTTCCTCGGCATTGTCTGAATCACTTCTTATACCCCACTGCAGCAGCAGTGTTTATGCTGTACTTGTTCCATGTTCCATCAAATACTGTCGTCCACCCTGGGAGGTCTGCAGTGCTGCTGCTTGCGTGACCACGAGGGGGAGTCAGGGAGTGTCCCTGGAATTCCTCCCCATCCTCTCCTTCCTCCCTGTCTTCTCAGCCTCTTGCTCTCTACTTCTCCTTTTCCTTTCTTCTTCTTCTTCTCCCTCCTTTCTTTTTTCTTTCCATTTCCTCCTCTTTCCTTTCCCTCCTTTCCCCCTTTCTTCCTCTCCCTTCCTTTCCCTTCTCTTCTTCGTGTGGAACTGAAAATATTATTGCTATCTTACATCCTTCTCCAATTGAACATCACTACAATAGAAGCCGCAGTTGTCTTTATTTATTTATTTATTTATTTTTTGAGACGGAGCCTCGCTCTGTAGCCCAGGCTGGAGTGCAGTGGCATGATCTCAGCTCACTGCAACCTCCGCCTCCCGGGTTCCGGTTAAAGCAATTCTTCTGCCGCAGCCTCCCAAGCAGCTGGGATTACAGGAATGCGCCACCATGCCCAGCTAATTTTTATATTTTTAGTAGAGACAGGGTTTCACCATGTTGGCCAGGCTGGTCTTGAACTCCTGACCTCGTGATCTGCCCACCTCGGCCTCCCAAAGTGTGGGATTACAGGTGTGTGCCACCGCGCCTGGCCTTCGTCTTTATTTTTTAAAGTTGTTCAGTAGATGTCATATATTTTCCTAACTACTGTTTACATAGATATAGGATGGCAAATTTTACAGTTTTAATGGGTAAAGAACTCTTAGAGGGAGTGTGACTACCTAGATGAATACTGGGTTGGGTTTAAAATAAAGAAAAACTGTGATGTGTAAAATGCTCAATATGATTACTAGAAATGATGTAT
This sequence comes from Pan troglodytes, assembly GCF_028858775.2. NCBI lineage: Eukaryota > Metazoa > Chordata > Mammalia > Primates > Hominidae > Pan > Pan troglodytes. The sequence goes on from NC_072415.2 coordinate 84,713,424, forward strand.
CTAAAAATAACCATAAAATAATTCTTTACAAACTGTTTCAGCCTACTTTTGTTTTAATTAGAATAACTCTAAGATTGGGGATATTCCTGAATTGTTTCTTCCTAATTAAAATATATTTAGGAGTGTCTGACTTGGGTTGATGTTACGTGATTTTTTGCTTGGAGTGTTCTCATAAAACCAAGTGGACATTTATTCAACTATGATAGTCACTAACTTTGGCTTAAATATCCGTAAATATATATTTTAGCTTTCTCTAAACTATTAATGTAAATCTCTGAAGGAATTTAAAACATTATATATCTATCTATATATATATTCTTCAGATTGTGTAATTAAAATCTATTGTATACACATGGTGTGTTTTCACTTTTTTTATATTCCATCTAGGGAAATGTGAGTGGACATTGGTATTCTCCCCCAGATTTACATTCTCTGGGTATTTAAAGCTCATGGATTTTTTGAAATAGATGAACTAGATAGATAACTTAATACTGGTGTGTTTTGGGCTTGCTTTCTGATTTCATAATACGTAAATATATCATTGTGGTTTAGATTTTTATTTTTCAAAGATTGGATTTTGATGATTTCATTTTTATCTTTGAAAATTCTTTTGTGTTTGATGAGATAAATCCATTTCATTTTAATTAAAAATGCTTAACCTATGTAGAGCTGGTTGAACACCATGTAGGATGCTAGTGATTACAGAATCTATGCATATAAAATATATCTATTTATGAAATTGAAAACAATTATGAGGTAAAAAAGATACATTTTTGTTTAATTTAATTTTGAAATTGACCTTTGACTTCAGTTTTACTTAGCTAAAATTCGTGGCTAAATTTGTATATATCTGAATATTCTAAGAAGTTTGTTTATATAATTGAATGGTAGAATCATCTTAAAATTACCCTGACAATGGTTACTGGAGCTATGGTCTGTGATTGTGCTTGAGAAACAAATAGATAAAACATTTGTGAATCTTTTAATGATTATATTTCTTGATAGCTTTCATAAGAAAGCACATAATTTGTGACAACTTCAATAAAAAGACACAGCAGCAAAACTTTTTGAGTTAGCGGCAAAGTAAATGGGGCAGGTTTTGCATTTTGAACAGAAATGTTATGAGCTGTGATTGAATTTGTCGTGAAAGTGTGTCAGTATTAATAAAAGTATTTAGGTACAAGTTTTCTGGGCTTTGTAGCCTTTTTAAGGTTAAGGATTGGTTAACGTGAAAAGTCACTTCTGTGCATTTGGTAGTATACAGAAAATGACAAATATATTTCTATGCATTTTGGATTATTATGCCATTTCTTATTTCAAACCCTTTTTGTCAGGACACCAGGCAAAACAATGATGCTTTGAGGACGTAATTAAAGATATTGTTCAAAGAACAACTTTCTGCATATTTGAATTATTACTGTCATCAAAATCATACAAATATGGAAATATGATTGCCAGAAGCACATAAATCAATGATCAGCATGGCCTCAAAATCCAATAAATATGTAGAGTTAAATACTTTAAAATGCAAATTGCATCTGATGATTTGCATATGGTAGAGTTTAAAGGAAATTTGTTGCTTAACAACCTCTAAGGTAGCAGTTAGGGCTGTGGGTAAACATAGATTTTTTTTATTCATCATTGGTCAAGTTGCAAGATTTGATAAATGATGGGAGACTGCTTTTCTTGGTTAAAATGACTGCAATCTTTACTGAATCCTAAAACTGCCTTGAAGTCATCTGAATAATTAAGAGTTAATTATTCTTCATCCATCTAGATCAGAAAAGGACAGATTTAGGGAAGGAATTTATAATTTTTGCCTCACGTCCTGTCATGTCGTAATGTGATAAACTAAACTGACTCCAAGTAATATCTAGTGACCTTATAGTAATTATGCCTCACAAAACATTTTTGTTGCAGTTTTTTAATTGCTTACATCGATTCTAGAAACTGCACGTTAGCAGACTTAGAAGTTTAATTGTCTCCAAAGAAAGCAATATAAAATTCATGTTCCTTTCCTATGTTTTAAGTTCATCATTGTGGATACACAAAAGCACAGCATATAAGTTTGCATGTGTTCTTTTAGAAATAGCAAGCAATGACTCCTAAAATGTTATTAGGGGAGATTATAGACACACTGGGAAAAATTATTTTAAGAAGTTATTTTGAAAGGGCAATGAATCTTTCTTTACCTATTTTAATTTGAATTATTAAAATAATAAAGCTGTTTCAAGAACTTCATTTTTAAAAATTAATCTGGTGGAGCTGATAATTCTTGCAGATTTACCAATAATGCACATTATTTTAGGAGACTGAAAAAAGGCAACTGAAAGTTAAGAAACAAGCTGTCTCACCACCTCATGCTATTATCTATTAAAAGCGGATGTCATAGAATTCACCTGAAAATCCAGTATCTACGTAGTGAATTTTTTACAAAATGATTTTCTTTGAGATAAGAGTGTTTTGTGAATGTTTACTGATCACAAGAAGAATTGTAATAAAGAAATCAATATGCATGATCCCTTTCCATGTAGTACAACGGGGTTACACTGTTAGGTTAAATACAGGCAGCATTCCTTTTCAAAAAATCAATGTGCTGTGTAGCCTGCAATAGTCAGTCTCTTTGCACAGAGTCATTTTATGTTGTGCACACAGTAAATTCTGTATTGGCACCTTCAAATAGTATTGACTTCTAAAAGGCTGTAAGCTTAGTAACCTGACTTTAAGAAGAAAGGCCAAGTCCCTGAATAATAAAATAATTGTATATATAATATATTTATAAGCATTTTATGTATATGTTATTTCTCTTTTATATTTAATCACATACAAATCATTAAAAAATTCATTACTTGGTTTTCATATTTTAGTAGAAATGCCAAATGTGATTTTAATGAGAAAGATAATTTTTATGTTTATTAATGATATCTGTTTAAATTCTAAGTGTTTCCACATTTCCAAGTTAACTGCATTTCTCAAAAGCACATTTTTAAAGGCTAAACAGCAGTTGCTCCTTATTTGAAAAGTTGGAGTAATTTGAAAAGATGAGATTATTCTATAGTTTCTTTGTCACCTGCCTCCATTTTAAATAAAACAAAAACTATTTTAGAGAAAAGTTTACTAAATATTCAAAGCTACTAAGCTATATGCCTAGGGAAAATGTGTGAAAACATGTTTTATTCTTAGATCTCTTTACTCCTCATGCTAAATTTGGCTGAGAGTGCTGCGGCCATTTTGATACAGCTGTTTAATTTAAAAGGCCAGCCCCTTTTTCGTGGCCGTATTTGTTTGAAGTAGTTCTTGATGGGCCCTGCCTCTTGCATTTCTTCTGTCTACTCAGTTGTGGGACATTCGCGTGCACTCTGATCCAGCTGAGTGCCTGCCATGCGGTGTCTGTGCTTAAATCATAAAGATGGGATTTTTTTTTTTTTTTTAGTATGATCAACTGGAATGCAGGAAAGCATTATGCCATTGAGTCTTTGCATTTTTGTGAGGTATATTTATTTTTCCTGGACCCTATTCATTCACTGATTCTGTGAAACCTTTTCTGTTTGCTGCATGCTTCTCACATAGGATTTTGTTGTTGTTAATGAATATGCACATTTAAATGGTAACTCAGAAAGGGCTTTAACTTGTTAAATTGTACTCTGACTTTCTAGTAGAGTGATATGATCCATAAGACTAGGAATATAAAATAAGTAGACAAAATATTATAAGTGATTTTGCATTTTAATCCCTCTGTTATCATTATACTATCACTTACATTCATGAAATCTTTATATAAAATGGATGTTGGAGTGCAAGAGCCGATTGCCATGTGAAGTGCTTTAAAAATACAACATTAGGCTTGGAAAAAGTTCATAAGCATAAGGAGAAATAAGTAGGTTTTAGCTAGGCTGTATATTTACCCATGTTTTAAATGTTTATAGAAACCTCTAATATTTTAAAAATAAATCATCACATATAAAGTGAGTTTACTCTTTCAGAAAAACACTCTTGTAATAGGAACAAAATTATCCAAATAATAGTGTAAACCAAGCCAGGCATAGCAGCAGACAGAAAAATGCATTCAACCAGTAGGATCATGGATTTGTTTGATTCAGATAATTGAAAGTGTTTCATACTATTATTGCAACTTGAAGGCTTGTTTAAGTGTCTAACTGTCAGTCACTTTAGAAGGTGAAAAGTATTCAATTGTCACTCTGTCAGTCAATAGAGATGAGAACTGTCTGCCTAATGGATTTCTTTACATAGATGTCTGCATGGAGGTAGAAGTAAAATCAATGTGTTGTCATGTGTGAGTATGCCGCATCAAACTGCCAGGTGAATTGCAACTGTATTTCTGTAACATCTACATTCTTGTATTGTTTGTAGAAGGCAGACGGAAGCTCTGCATATACAGATATTGAGATAACACAAGGTGGAAGCTTGTGTATGGGGAGAGCATTTTTTATATCACCTGTGCCCAGGAAAGCAACCATTTTAACCTCTAGAAAGCAACCTAGTTTTTTTTTAAGTAAAAACAGTCTAGTTTTTACTTAAGTTACAATGAATGGGGGACCTTATAAAGGCATAAGGGCATCGTGCTTGGGAACGTCCATTTTAGATGCTTGTCCCCAGGTAGCTCTTATTTATGTGTACCACATCTAAAACCAAATAACACTTCTGTATTGAAAGTTACCTACAGTAGTGGTTTCATTTTTTAGTAAAAGTATTATCAATGTCTGGGATAAGGACATAAAAGGCAAGTTTATCACATTTTTAATGACAGAAACCTGGGAGGGATATATCATAGAGTAGATGACCATTGTGATTTAAAATTATTTTTAGAAAAATTTGGGGCCGAAACTAAGGAAAGAGTAAATGTAAGGTCCTATATTTCAACTCAGAACATCAATTAAGAATAGAACGCAGGTCCCGGCTCGACACCACATATTACGTGTGGGGAACTGGGAAATTTCACGATAACAAACTGCGCGTTTAGGATAATATTTCAGGAGTTTAAAGGCCTGCTGCATTTTGCTGTGTTCAGATAATGCCTAAAATAATTCAGCCAATTCTTGGAATGTCATAAGAACTTCAGCTAATTAGAGACCATACCAAGAAGGTGACAAGATGCTGGAAGAACTCACATCAGATGAAGATCTATTGAGAGATTTTAGAGAGGACCGAGGGGATTAGACAAACGGAGGTACACACCGTCATTGCATCTTTGAGACTTTAAAGGCCTGTCATAGGCAAGAAGGAAACGTAAATTTCCAGATGACCAAACTACGGCCTGAACCCGGAAGGTAGAGAGACGCTGATGCCTGCAGTTCCACATAGCAGGAACTTTTGAACCATAAGATGCTGTGCCACAAACTATAACTGGAAATGTTTGTGCAGAAGCCAGATTAGAAGCTGTTAGCAAGAAGTGCAGGAGGACAAGTTGGCCAGGTGCAGCTCGCCACTCCCAGATCTGGGAATTGCATGGCCAAGTAGTGTGTGAGAAGACCAGCTTCGGGGCCTGCAGCAGGCTATACACTGCATCTGTTCCAGTGAATACCATTTAACCAACGACAGCTATCACCACAGTCTCTTAAAAGAAAGGACATTTTTGGCTGGGCGTGGTGGCTCATGCCTGTAATCTCAGCACTTCGGGAGGCCGAGGCGAGTGGATCACCTGAGGTCAGGAGCTCGAGGCCAGCCTGGCCAACATGGTGAAACCCCATCTATACTGAAAATAAAACATTAGCCGTGGTGGCAGGTGCCTGTAGTCCCAGCTACTAGGGAGGCTGAGGAAGGGGAATCACTTGAACCAGGGAGGCGGAGGTTGCAGTGAGCCGAGATTGTGCCACTGCACTCCAGCCTGGGCGACGGAGTGAGACTCCATCTCAAAAAAAAAAAACAAAACAAAAAACAAAAAAAAAAAGGACATTTTTATATGCCCAAACCACTTCACATATGAAGTATTTTAGTCACTTTAAAAAAGTGACTTTAAATCCAGTGGCTGATTTCTAAAATAGTGCTTAATAAGTTGAAGAAATAGCCTTAAAAATCCTGGTATTGGTGATTGCTTTTTCCCCTTCTGCTGCCCCTCCAGCTGTCTCTCTGTCTCTCTCTCTCTCTCTTTCTCTTTTTTTTTTTTTACTTTCTGCATTTCTTACCCTCTCTTATAGCATAGAATCCCAATGCATCTGTTTTTGGCACTACGTATCTGTGTGTTGCTGCTCATTAGCACTAGGCAGTAGGAATAGACAAGATCATGCCCTGTTCACAGAAAGGAGCCTGGTTGATTGAGTGCAAAATTTCAATTTTAGTGTAGAAAGATCAGGAGACCTCGGTTTATTGAGCCTAGGCTTGAGTTCGGGTTCTGCCAATTTCATGTAATTATAAGATCCCAGCCAGTTTATTTCACCAGGTTTCACCTCTGCTTTCTCCTCCGCAATAAGGAGATTGTTCAAGGAGTAAATCATAAAAGGATTTGAATTATTTAGCACTTTGCTAAGCAAATAGTGAACAGTAAATTCATTTTTTTTCTGCCTATTGTATTTTTAAGTTTTTCCTCTGTTAGTGTTAGTTTGGCTACACAGAGCAGAAATACTGATGTAAAGTGGCTTTAGTGTACATTTATTTCTAGCTCCCATAAAATAATTGTGGAGTTACTCAGAGTTGGTCTGGTGCTTCTTAGTGTTATTAGAGATCATTAGCCATCTTTCTGCCCCACGGCCCTCAGAGCAGGGCCTTCACTTTCCACATTATCTCATGGTCCAAGGTAGCTGCTGGGGAACCAGCTATTGTGTCTGTGTCCTTGGCTGAGAGCATGGTGGTGGGGCAGGGAAGCGATCACGTTCCTCCCTTAAAAGAGCCCATCTGAGAGTCCCATACAATACTTTGGATTACAGTTCATTGACCAGAGCTGAGTACAAGTTACAGTGGTGATGAGAAACACGTGTTTTGGCTGGTCACATTGTGCAAGTTTCAGTTACTAGAAAGGAAGGGGAGAATAAAATTGGTAGGCACCTTATAGTCCCTGCCATCTTCTTAATGTAATGTCAATTTTGAATTTTTTGTTGTGATATATGATGCATAAGCAAACCGTGTACTGCTTAGAGAAAAATAAACTGACACCTGTGTACCCACAGTGCACTTCAGGAAGTGCGCCGTTCTATGCCTTGGAAGCCCCCACATGCTGCCACCCAGACTCACCTTTCTTTTTCTTCTCACCTGTAACCACTGTGTGACTTCTTATGTATTAATCATTCAGTTGGTTTTCTTCACAGCTAACCATCTAGGTATATATTTGTAAATTATGGTATTTAGTTTTGAGAATCTGAGTAGCAAGCACATACATAATGTTTAAAGAGAGGGCAACGTTGCCACCGTTAAATGAAGGCTCCCAGGAGGAAGTCCTTGAAGAGCCCTAGTGGTGACCTGGCCCTGGCTTGCCTGAGAATGGAAGCCAGCTCAGACAAGTTCCAGAGCAGGATCCGAAGGTGCATGGTGACGTGGTGCAGTGGGAGCCTCAGCCTGACTTCTGTGTGCACGCCCTGCAGAAGCATAGTTGGAGGGTGAGGGCGCTCTGTGTGCCCTGTGTGCCCCGTTTTCAGACTCGCCATTGGCTACCATCAGCTTGCAGATTAGGTAGGAGCGGGACATTTCTGTGGGCCAGGTGAATGTCTTGAGCCTCTACAGGCAGCAGCCAGTGGAGGGGAGGGCAGGATGTAAGAGTCCAGACAGGCCGGGGACAGAGAAGTGTGTGGGCCCGAGGTTCCTGGGCACTCTGTGTTCAGGTAGAGAGGAAAAGAAAGCCACGTGGGACTTGTGATGACAGCCGTATTCCCTCCCTTGCTTATCACACTGCCTCCATGGAGCCCAGTTGCCTTCCATGTCTGGAGCTCCTGTCTCCTGTATCCTCCCGCTCTGCTTTGTTTTGATCCTTGGTTTACCTCCTTTGGATGGAACTATCCTTCAGTGAGTTCAGAATAGGCACACAGGAAGTAAGCACCTTGAGACTGAGTCTGTCTGGAAATGCCTTCATTCTCCCTTCCTAGTGGGTTGATAATTTGGTGGGTGTGTTAATTAGTTAGCTCTTGCTGGGTAACAAACTCCCACAAGCTGACAGCTTACCACGCACCCAGTTCTGTAGGTCAGAAGTCTCGGCATTGAGGCTCAGGTGTGAAATGCGGTTTCTGAATGTTGGGTTTCCTGTGAATTACATATCATAAATCTGGGAACTGGCTTCATAAAGATGCTAAATTGTATGTTGGAACCCTGTTTCCCAACACACTGAGCTGTGTAGAGGTCTTGTTTTTGGTCACTTACAGAATATTTCTGTGCGAGTCTCGTTTTGCTTCAGACTGAGTTGAGGCAGTTGTCCGCCCCGCCTTCATCTTTTCCCCAGGGTTCTGCTTTCTGCTTTTGTGGGCAGCTGTGTCTCAGTTGTCTCAGTCTTTCCTACTTTCTCTACTTTGTCCATCACATCTTGTCACTTGATGATCTGTTGGTGCCTCACAAGTTCAAATGTCTTGAACTGTTTCTGCTCCCTCTACCTGTGTCCAGCTCTCGTCACACCCTTCTCCACCTGCGTCTGTGCTGGGGCTGCTGCCTCTGCTCCTCGTCTGTTTCCAGTGCGTGGAGTCCGGTGTGCTGACTGTTGGTGGTCACTCAAACTGTGCTTTTGCCATTGCCGATCTTCGACTGCAGAAACTAAAGTGCTTTTCATTTGTGCGTTACAGTAAGTCTAAAATATTCTGCCAATTTTAATTGGCCTCCAGTTTCCAATAGTACATACAGCTTTAATAACAAAATGAAAATCATAGTCACAGGTACAGTCCCAGGTACAGTGCTTTTAATGATAGACAGTTTATGGTAACAATGACAGCAGCAGCTGTTGCTTTTACTGAGCATTTCTGATGTCAGGTTGCGTACTCGTCTCTTATATGTGTTACTGCACTTAATCCTCACAGCAGCTGCATATGGTGGGCACTACTATCTCTAGATTAGAAGAATGGAAACTCAGACTTAGGATAAGCGACATGACCAAGTGTGCTTGTAGCTCATTGAGGCCGGGATTCTACTCCAATTGTAAAGCCCATAGGTCTCCCCATCTAAGGTCGTCTTGACAAGGTGTAGTCAAACCCTTTTATGAACTGTGGTAATAGGCCATGTACATGGGACATACAGGCTTCCATATAGTTACAAAGGGTAGTGAGAAAGGATCATAGTACACATACATCTGAAGGGGCCATTTTCAGTTTTAGGGAGTTATTTTGTTTTTTGATAGAAACAAATCATGGTTTAAGTGCTCTAAACTGAAAGATTTTTTTTTTTACCTTGAATGTGTTATTTTTTACAATTTTGTTTACTTTGAGAAATTCACTGAAGCAGAGTTAAGGAGAGTGCTTACCTTGTTCCTTGCAGTTAGCATCTGTGTTCCTTCCTGTACTTTGGAGCTGACCAGTTCATCCGTATGGGTTGAGCATCCCTAACCCAAGAACCTGAAGTCTGAAATGCTCCAAAATCGGAAGGTTTCTGAGTGCCAATATGACACCACACGGGGAACATTTTCCACCTAACTTCGCTGGACTGGTTGCAGTCCAGACACCGTCCAAACTTTGTTTCGTGCCCAAATTTACTTTGCATAATGTGTGAAGTTGGCTTCAGGCTATGTGTATAGGTATTTGTGAAACATAAGTGAATTTCCTGTTTAGACTTGGGTCCTATTTCCAAGATACCGATATATCTTATTATGTAAGTACAAATATTCCGAAACTGGAAAACATATGAAATCTGAAGGGATACTCAGCTTGTACTAAAAAATAAATAATTTCTATTTTCTTGAAGTTTATACCTAATGAATTGTTCTGTTCATCACAGTTACGTCTCCACAGCCTTTAAAGTTTGCGTGTATAACCCAGTGTTCAGAGTGTTTCTACATCTGTATTTATACTCAGAATTTCCAAAATGGCTCTTCTGCTTTGTCGAGACCGTTTTTCTCACTGCTCCCAAATGTAATTTCCTTGTTTTTAATAAACTGGTATTTGTTTAGCACATTTTAAGCACCTAGCACTTATTATAGACTTAGAATGGATGAGATTTACAGTTGAAGTAGACAGCGTCATGCATGAATATTGGATCTTGATACGTTGTTAATGACTTTTTTCATGTTGATTTCTCTGCATGTGAAGTATCTTTTTGAGGGCTTTGCTGAAGATTCTTGATGTATTTTCAGTTTCATAGAACTTAGGTGTTTCTGTGTTGGCTTAGTATGTATCATTATCCATTCATTTTAGTTCTGAGTGTTTGATGTGTTTGGGATATATCATTAAAAAAAACCTAAGTCTCTGTTCTCATGCGTGTCACATTCTGGTGTGCTTAGCTCCACTGGCCATGATCTTATTCCATGCTTGTTCCGGGAGCACACGTCCCCTCTACACAGGCACACTGGAGCTGCCTTGTGAGGAGCCCCGTCTTCACTGTCTCTCTGTTGTCTTTCCTACTTCCTGAACCCTTGACTCAGGTGGTTGGCGTCCTCATCCACAGTTCTCACTGACCTCTAAGCTCCAGGAAGGCAGATCTCACCTCTAAGTCTTCACATCCTTTGCTGTCACGCTCGTGCCCACAGGTTTCTCATTGGCTTTGGTCAGCCATGTGCCAGTGTAGACAGAAAGCCTGGTCAGAGGACTCGGTGTCCCATGGGGCCTTCCCTGCATATGGGGTAGGACCCCATGGAGAAGGGCTGCTCCTCTCTCCTTCCTGCTTTCCTCTCCCTCCTTCCTTTCTTCCTCAGTGGTCCTATGGATCCACTACCAGCGGTGGTGGGAGGGCACTCCCCCACCCCCCCACCTCCATTCTTAGGGTAACGTTCCCAATCACGGTGTTTGCCTTTCTCTCAGGCTCTCCTTTTGGGGGCATCCAGTGTAGAGACCATTTGTTGTTTTGTTTGCTGTTTCATCATATGCCTGGTACTTAGTAACTACTTGGAAGTTAGTTATTGACCAGGGGATGGACAATGGTGCCTCAGTGTTTCTGGGTTTCTCTGGCTCTCCATCTCCTCCAGCTGAGCCTGCAGCGATAGCTTCAGGCTTAGTGGGATCTTCTCCCACAGCCTAATTTCTGATGTTCTCTGTAGTCTGACATGTAGTCTTTATTCTGTCCCAGGACTACAGTGATAGGAACCAAGTAACATGTTCGCATCACCAGAGTCTGATCACCATGCCAGGCATTGGGGAATATTTTTGAGGGAGTTCCTGACAGTTGGACTGGATGACATTAAGACTTTTTCCAACACAAAGATTCTAGGGTTCCGTGTTTTTATAACCCCCAGTTAAGACCAGGATGCTCTTGGACTTATATCTAACATGTTTATTTAGTTTAAAGAATCGCATCATTATTTTCTTAAAAAATTGGTGGAAGTTAGATGATTTAATGTAGCATATAAATAAGAGCACAAAATTGGATGTCTGAAAGATCCTAGGTTAGATCCCATCTCCAGCACTCATTAGGATAGGCTTGGGATGAATCTGCATGGATGATATGATTTGAATAAGCAACTGCTTGAAAAGAACAAAAATTCACAGCTTTTAAGACTAGTGAATACATGGTTCTTCTAAGTAGATGTTTATGTCTCTAAGGAATAAAAAACTACTCCAAAAAATAATCATTGAGTCCTGTTATGATTCTGCTGTGACTTAGGATAAGGAAATAGAGGGTTTTAAAATATATTTAATTATGGTAAAAGATGCATAACATAAAATTTATCATCTTTACCATGTTTTATTTTTGAGACAGAATCTGTGTGTGTTGCTTAGGCTGGAGCACAGGGGCATGATCATAGCTCGCTGCAGCCTTTAACTCCTGGGTTCAAGCGATCTTCCTGCCTCAGCCTCCTAAGTAGCTGGGACTATAGGCATGTGCCACCACATCCAGCTAATTTTTAAATTTTTCATAGAGATAGGGTTTTGCTGTGTTGCCCAGGCTGGTCTCAGACTCCTGGGCTTAAGCAATCCTTTCATTTCTGCTTCCCAGCTTGCTGGGATTACAGGCGTGAGCCACCGCTGTCAGCCCATCTTGACCATTTTTGAGTGTGCGGTGGCACTAAGTACGTTCCCATTATTGTGCAGTCATCACCACTGTCCATCTCCAGAACTCTTTTTATCTTGAACAACTGAAACTCTGTACCCGATAAGCCCTGAGTGCCCGTCCCCACCTCCCCACAGACACTGGCGGTCACTGTTCTCTATTTTCTTTCTCCATACATTTGACAATTCTAGGTGCCTCATGGAAGTGGAGCCATACAGTATTTGTACTTTTGTGACTGGTGTATTTCACTTAATGGGATCTCTTTAAGGTTGGTCTGTGTGTCAGAATTTCTTTTCTTTTTAAGGCAGAATAATATTTTGTTGTACGGATGGACCACTGGTTTTTTTTTTTTTTTTTTTTGGCCATTACAGGTAAGTTATTTTTATTTTTTTTTAACTTTTAGGTTACGGGGTACATGTGAAGGTTTGTTATATAGTTAAACTCATGTCACGGGGGTTTGTTGTACATATTGTCACTCTGCTATTAAACCTAGTACCCAACAGTAGTATTTTTTCTGTTCTTCTCCCTCCTCCCACCCTCCACCCTCAGGTAGGCCCCCAATGTCTTTTGTTCCTTTTTTTGTGTTCCTGAGTTCTCATCATTTAGCTTTCACTTATAAGTGAGAACATGCAGCGTTGGGTTTTCTGTTCCTGTTGCGTTAGTTTGCTAAGGATAATAGCCTCCAGCTCCACCCATGTACCCACAAAGGACATACATGATCTCATTCTTTTTTATTGCTGCATAGTATGCCACAAAATCCCTTTTGTGTGCTGTGAGGAAGCATATTCACAGGTTCTGGGCACTGTGATGTGGACACCTTTGGGGGTTCATTGTACCGCCTCCCACAGACAGTGTGCTTGTCACATTTAGATCACCCATGCATTTCTTTGGGACCATAGCTTGTCAGTACGTATTTATTAAAGGGTTAGCTTTAGTAGAAAAATTCTGGTGTAGATGTACACATTTTCTTTATCCAGTCTGTCACCCATGGGCATCTAGGTTGATTCCATGTCTTTGTTATTGTGAATGGTGCTGCAATGAACATCTGTGGGCATGTGTCTTTATGGTAGAGTGGTTTATAGTCCTCTGGGTATATACCTAGTGATGGGATTGCTGGGGGGTAGTGCTGATTTTAGCTCTTTGAGGAATTGCCACACTGCTTTCCACAATGGTTGAACTAACTTACACTCCCACCAACAGTGTATAAGTGTTCCTTTTTCTCTGCAACCTCCCCAGCATCTGTTATTTTTTGACTGTTTAATACAGTTATTTGACTGATGTGAGATGGAATCTCATTGTGGTTTTTATTTGCATTTCTCTAATGATCAGTGATACTGAGCTTTTTTTTTAACATACTTGTTGGCTGCATGTACGTCTTCTCTTGAAATGTGTCTGTTCGTTGGAGCACTGTTTGTTCGTTGGAGCACTGTTTGTCCGTTGGAGCACTGTTTGTCCGTTGGAGCACTGTTTGTCTGTTCATTGGAGCACTGTTTGTTCGTTGGAGCACTGTTTGTTCATTGGAGCACCATTTGTCTGTTCATTGGAGCACCGTTTCTCTGTTCGTTGGAGCACCGTTTGTTCATTGGAGCACTGTTTGTTCATTGGAGCACTGTTTGTTCATTGGAGCACTGTTTGTCTGTTTGTTGGAGCACTGTTTTTCTGTTCATTGGAGCACTGTTTATTCATTGGAGCACTGTTCGTCTGTTCATTGGAGCACTGTTTTTATCTGCTCATCCTTGGGTCCTTGGGTTGCTTCTACTGCTTGGCTGTTGTGAATAATGCTGAATAGCTTTCTTAAAGGAGAAAAAACTTTGGGAAAGTAAATATTTTTAAAAACATGTTTTGATCACTTTTAATGAACCTATAATACCTGCAATAAAAAAATGAAAATATACAGACATTTAATTTGTGCTCCCTACCCATTATGTTCTTGGATCAAGCCTCTGTTAGATTATGGCATGAGAAGAGTAGTAACAGAAATTATGATGGATTCTTACCTTCTTTCCTAATATGTGTTACTGACTTTTTTTGTGGCTATTCTGCATGCATTGGAAGAGACGAAGTTAGTATTTACTGGGAGGTGCTGGGTATTACAATGGCTGCTATCTCTTAAATTATCCCATTTAAATTATTTCAGGTATTTGCTTTTTGCATTCAATTGACAGTAAGTGAAGACTCTATGCCTCATTGGTACTGACAGGATGGCATAAGGCAGTGTATCAGTTTCCTGCTGCTGCTGAACCAGATGACCACAAACTTAGGCCTTAAACAACACAAGTTTATTATGTTATAGTTCTGGAGGACAGAATTCTGAAGTCAGTTTCACGATTTTAACACCAGTAGGAATCAAGGCGTCAACAGAGTTGGTTTCTTCTGGAGCTCTAGGGCTCAGTCCACTTCCTTGCCCTTTCCAGCTTGTCCAGGCGTTTGTGCTCATTGGCTAGGGTCCCCTGAAATCTCTCTGGTTGTGACCCTACTCTTCCCTCTTTCACTCATAAGGACCCTTGTGATTACATTGTGTCTGCCAGGATAATCTGGGGCAGCAGAAGAGCAAGATCCTTAATTTAATCGCCTCTGCAGAATCCCTTTTGTGTGCTGTGAGGAAGCGTATTCACAGACTGTGGACACTGTGATGTGGACATCTTTGGGGTTCATTGTACTGCCTCCCACAGACTGTGCTTTTCACATTTAGATCACCCATGCATTTCTTTGGGATGATAGCTTGTCAGTAGGTATTTATTAAAGGGTTAGCTTTAGTAGAAAAATTCTGTGTTAAACATACACAAGTGCACACAAACACACATTTCTTTGTTTCACTGTAATTTAAATATCTCTGCATTTTGTATTCAACTTTGTATCTATGATTCATTGTTATTTACTTAAAGTTTTACAACAGCGTACATAGGTAAATTGTTAGTTAAAACACATGGTTCTAAATATTTACATATATCATCAAAGCCCTCTGACCTACCATTTAAAGAAGCTATTAATGTATTCTAGAAAATATGTACCTATAGTTTTAAAGGTATAAGCAATGCTTACAGAAGCTAAAAATCTTCTGTTACACATGGATTTAATGAAGAACTAAGTATGATGCATTTTACGATTATTTTAAGTTTTGATGCTTCGTCTCATTAATATGGCGATTTAACTAGTTTTGTTTATTTCTGGAAAATCTAAGGCTTTTGTTTTTAACCCTTCCATGGTTGCTACCTTCACTCCCTCACCACTTAATGTGTCCTTTCTCAGGCCTTTGCCTGCCACTCCGCTGAAACCAGTGCTGTGCTGGAGCTGGAGCATATGGCTGTGGTGGCTCGTGAGAACCACTTGTTAGAGATCCAGGACTTTATAGCTTGAAATTGGGAGTGCTGACATCATGAAAGTTGTCAAAGTTTGCAGATCAGGTCCTACCCCTGTCATCCTGTAGCTGGTTTACAGCCCACTGTTCTCTGAAAATATATTAACACATTACCAAATATCTTCATCTTACCAAATTCTCTGTTATCAAGTGGTCAATGATCAATACCTTTGCCCACTTTGTCCTTAAAATACTTTTTTCATGGCTTCTCTGACACCATAGTATCCTGGTATTATTTTGGTTTTGTTTATTATATCTCTCTTTGTAGTCTTATTTTCTGCTTCTTCACTACCTCTACCACTATCTCTACCTAACTTGTAAATGTTGAACTACCCCAGGGCTTGGCTCTGGGATCCATCCTTGTCTGCTTACACCAGGGATTAATAAACTTTTCTGACAAAGGCCAGATAGCTCTATTCCTCTAGTGAAACAGAGCAATAGGCAATGTGTAAATGAGTTAGTGTGGCTATGTTTCTGCTTACGAAGATGGGTGGCTGACAGGATTTGGCTGAATGTTGTAGTTAGGTAATTTCTGATCCATACCCCCTCGTTGGGTAGTATCCATTAATAACATGGCTTTAAAAAGTGTCTCTGTGACTAATCACCAAATGTATATCTCTAGCCTTGATTTTTTTTCTTTGGGCACCAGACTTGTGCATTTTATTGCTTATTTGAAATGTTGGTTTGTGTTTTCTGAAGATGTCTCAAACTTAACATGGTCCAAATAGAATCCCTTATTTGCATCCCAAAACTTTTCTTGCATTTCCTGTCACTCTCTACTCACTAACTGCTCACTACTCTGTTGGCCTTATCTGTCCCTTGAAGTTGCCAAGCATGTTTCTGCCTGAGGGGCCTTTATACTTATACTTTGTCTGTCTCTGCTGGCTCTTTGTTAACATTTGGGTGTAGGTTCAGTTGCCTTTTCTTGACCAGCCACTCATCACTTACCCTCTTATGTTTCTTCATAGATCACTTACCTAAAAAGTACTTTGTATATTTATTTCCTTCTTTATTGTCAGTCTCTCCCTCTTGAGTGTAAGTTCCTTAAGAGTAAGAACTTTGTGCATTTTCCTTTCTTTAGCCTCTTAAGCAGTATCCTCCCTCATAGTAAGCTTCACTTACTGTTTGTGGCGAATGAATAAATGAATGTATTTTTTATGTGTTCCAGATACTGGGAAGAACACACAGAGACAGGCATCTAAAATGAGTAGTAGAGACAAACAAAGAAAAGTAATATAAAGCAGAGTATTGTAAGAGGACGTGTAAAAAGGAGAGAAAGCTTTCTGTCTTTTCTGTGCTTTGTCTTTCCTTTTTTGCCTTTTATTGCATAGCTTTTCTTATTTTAGTTCCTGTTATGCTGTTAGCTTTGAAGTTATATACCCTTTTTGGTTTTAATGGTTACCCTAGCAATTACACCATTATCCTTGACTTATCCATGTTTAATATTAAGTGGTACTTTTCCCCTCTTTCAGACAATTCGAGGATCTTGAACACTTGAATCCCACTCATTTCCCTCCCAGTGACTACACCATTGTTATCAAGCATTTAACTCTGTAGACCTTTCAAACCTATAGATGTTTCAAGCCTTTAGTGTTGTTGTTTTCCTATTAGAATTTTTATTTTATATATAAAAACAGTTGTTTTACACATCATTTAGGTAGTTTAAAAATATATTATGCTTCTGCATGTATAAAAAGAAAATAAGTAAAACAAGTCTACATTCAAGTTCTACTACTTCTGAATCACTTTTCAACTTACATTTTTTTGATGCCTGTGCTTCCTCTTAGATTTTTTTTTTTTTTTTTTTTTTTGGAGATGGAATCTTGCTCTGTCACCCAGCCTGGAGTACAGTGGCACGATCTCGGCTCACTGCAAACTCCACCTCCTGGGTTCAAACGATTCCTCAGCCTCAGCCTCCTGAGTAGCTGGGATTACAGATGCATGCTGCCACGCCCGGCTAATTTTTTGTGTTTTAGTAGAGACAGGGTTTCATTGTGTTGCCCAGGCTGGTCTCAAACTCCTGAGCTCAGGCAATCCGCCTGCCTTCTCCTTCCAAAGTGCTAGGATTATAGGCATGAGCCACTGTGTCCTGGCCTAGAATATTGTTTTCTTTGCCACCAAGAGAATGGGTGATATAGCATTTTTTTTTTTTTTGAGACGGAGTCTCGCTCTGTCACCCAGGCTGGAGTGCAGTGGCGGGTTCTCGGCTCACTGCAAGCTCCGCCTCCTGGGTTCACGCCATTCTCCTGCCTCAGCCTCCCGAGTAGCTGGGACTACAGGCGCCCACCACCGTGCCCGGCTAATTTCTTTTTGTATTTTTAGTAGAGACAGGGTTTCACCGTGTTAGCCAGGATGGTCTCGATCTGCTGACCTTGTGATCTGCCCGCCTTGGCCTCCCAGAATGCTGGGATTACAGACGTGAGCCACTGTGCCCGGCCAGTATTTTTTAAAAATAATGATTCACTATGTCTTTGGGGTATTTTTCCAAGCCACTGACACTCTTGTGAGGGCTCATAGCGTAATCTGAAAGATTATCAGTTTGTCCAAGAAACTGTCTTTTTGTCTTTTCCACAGTTCAGTAAAATGGACAAAACAGTTACCTTCATGGCACTCGGGAGCAGAGGCTGACTGAGCAAGGCAACAAGGCCACTGCCTCCATCTTCCCTCCTTCTGCCCTCTCCTCTTCATCCTTTCCCCACCCTTTTTATCTTGGAGATTTTGGACCCCTGCAGCTGGGACTGTTGTTTTTTCTGGTAATATTCATTTACATTTACCCATGTGTTTGTCCTTTATTTTCCTCTATTTTTCTTTTTTGAGGTGGAGTCTCACTGTGTCACCCAGGGTGGAGCGCAGTGGTGCAATCTTGGCTCACTGCATCCTCCGCCTCCTGGGCCCAAGCAATTCTTGTGCCTCAGCCTTTTGAGTAGCTGGGACCACAGGCATGTGCCTGCACACAAGGTTAATTTCTGTATTTTTTGTAGACATGGGGTTTCACCATGTTGGCAGGGCTGGTCTCGAACTCCTGACTTCAAGTGATCCACCCACCTTGGCCTCACAAGGTGCTGGGATTACAGGCTTGAGCCGCCCCACGGGGTCATCTTTTAATTTATTCTAAATCTTTGAGGTATTTGTGATAGAATTCCTTCTGCCCCCAAAATATTCTTTTATATTTTGATTTATATGTTCCTTGGGTGATGAGTTTATCTCATGTTTTATATTTGTCTGATAGTATTTTCTTTTTTTTCCCCTCAACTTCCTTTTGAATGATATGTTTGCTGGATATAGATCTCTGCACCTAGAATTTACATAGTTGTCACAGAGACCTAAAATACTTTAGGCAAAACTTAAAATACTTATCCTCTGGTTCTTTTCAGATACAGTTTACCAATCTCAGTCCTTGAACTTTGTTAAAATTGTTATTTTAAAGTTTGTTTTTGATAGTTCCAATATTGAAGCCCCTTTGGGTCCATTTCTATTGCCTGTTGTTTCTCTTGGGTTTTGTTGATGTTTTTTTCTCTCATTTTATGCTGGCCATTTATTTATTCGAGATGGAGTTTCTCTCTCTTGCCCAGGCTGGAGGGCAGTGGCCGATTTTGGCTCACTGCAACCTCTGCCTCCTGGGTTCAAATGATCCTTATGCCTCAGCCTCCCAAGTAGCTGGGACTACAGGCACGTGCCACCATGCCTGGCTAATTTTTGTATTTTTAGTAAAGATGGGATTTCACTATGTTGGCCATGCTCGTCTTGAACTCCTGACCTCAGGTGATCCACCCACCTTGGCCTCCCAAAGTGCTGGGATTACAGGCGTGAGCCACTGCACTCGGCCTTGTTATTTATTTTTTTGATGTCATGGACATTTTGTTAGCAGAATTGTTACAGTAATAACTTGAGATCTTCTTCCAGTGAGGATTTATGTTAACTTCTGCCAAGTAGCTGGGGGTATTAGCAGTTTAGGATCATCTCAACTATATTGCATGTATTAGTACAGTTTGAAGCTGGGCAGGACTTTGAAGGCCCATTTACTTCTGCATTACCCTTTTACTCTTAGAGTACATCTCTTTGGGTTTCAACCTAATGTACATTGGGCTCTTAGGATAGCTTCTCCCTTTCCTCTCCTTCCAGGCCCCCACATTGGCATGCCTGCAACCCCATTTTCTGTGCACCTAGGCCCTGATGGCTGTTAGAGGTACCCATCAGCCTGCTGGCTGTCCTCTCTGAAGTGGCAGAACCCTTAGGAAAAAGGCAGTTCAAACGTCAGTTTATCTTCATGATTTTCTTTGATTTTGCCCAGATCCTGGCCACATAATTTCTCACCTTTTTGTTAACTCTTCAGTGTCTTCAGTCACACATTTTAAATAGTTTCTTCAGTGTTTCTAGCTGTCCTCAGCATGAGGGTTGGTCCAAATTGCCTCGTTTGAAATTAACAGAAGCTCTTGTGCAATTTAAACTTACACAAATTCCAGTATTTTGGAAATCTGACTTAATTGTGAAATACAGTTTTCAAATGTTAAGTAGAATAGAAAGTTACCTTTCTTTTGGTGGATGAGAAGTTGGGTGAATACAAACTAAAGTAGATATAAATATTATATATATTTACAGGATGGCAGACCAGGTGATTGTGTTTAGGAATACTTAAACAAGTGCTGTTGGTAAGCTATATAGTAAAATGGGCCCACCGAGAGATGCAGAGGAGAAAATTTCAAAGCCTGTTTACACCAAGTTCTGGAAAATGATGGGTAGAGTAGGAGATGGGGAAATAATCTGTGTGGGGACTCAGCAGATAAAAAAACTATACCCTCTTTTATTGTCAGCTAAAAGAATAGTCTTTGCAATGACCTCATTAACTGATTGACTAAAAATTGTATTAGAACCAAGGGCACAGGAAACGTTAATTCTAGTTCTAGTTTTCTGAAAAACGTAATTGCCATCCAGAAATGACTAACTCTTAAAAGTTTCAGTGGCATAGTCCTACTGTCCTTGTCTGAGCTTTAGGCCCATTTGTTTTACCTACTCAGTGTTTATATTGTGATGTCTTACTGCATTTCAAACTGGACTTGTCCAACATGATCCCGTTCTCTTTCTAGTACTGTACACATCTTGTCAGCAAGTGTATGCTTCTGTACAGGGTGAAGTCTTATTCTCATTTGTGTCTTCAATCACTAGAGCAGTTGCTGGCATGTAGTGGGCATTCAGTAAGTGCTTATTCATTGCATGCATTGAAAAATAATTGAAAGGTTTCTCAGAGACCACTGAGGTTTCTTTTAATGGTGACATAATCTCTTCTTCTGTATCCTCAAGTATCTGCTTAGTTTTTGCTAGATTAGGAATTTGTTACCTCTTAAGGCAGTCCATTCTGTTTTTCAATTATTTCTGATAGTTTTTCCTCACACACAGTTGCTTCTTTGCATCTCCCCATCATATATCTTTTGGTGTGTACACTCAGAAGTTACACAGGACAAACATAATTCCTCTTCTGTAGGATGATCTTGCGAATACTTGAAGTTGGTTGTTACCCACTCTAACCCCACAGTTGTCTGTTTTATAGATTGTATGTTTCAGATCATCAGTGGTTCTTCATGTGGCATGGCACTTGCCCTGTTATGCTTTCATCTCCCTTGGGAAGGGTTTGTTTTTGACCAGTGTTGTGGCTTTCTAGATGGACCCGTTATTATGAATGTGAGTCCTGTTTCTTTTACTTTTCATATTACGTGTACAGTGTAGTTGAGAATTTTCATTGATAAAGCTTTTCAGACAAACCATTCAGCATACATGTTTTTCTCATTTACATTTTCATTCATGATAAGCCAGAAAATCAGGCTGGGGTGGTGGCTAACACCTGTAATCCCAGAACTTTGGGAGGTTGAGGTGGGCAGATCCATTGAGCCAAGGAGTTCAAGACCAGCCTGGGCAACATGGGGAAACCTCGTGTCTACAAAAAAGAAAAAACCAAAAAACAAAAACAAAATTAGCCAGGTATTGTGGCACACACCTGTAGTCGCAGCTACTCTGGAGGCTGAGGGGAGAGAATCACTTGATCCCAGGAGGTAGAGGCTGCAGTGAGCCATGATTGCGCCACTGCACTCCAGCCTGGGTGAGACCTTGCCTTAAAAAAAAAAAAAAAAATAGAACCCCCAAATAAGCCCAAATCAGGGAAAAAAAGTGAAGGTGTTTTCTAAAGTCACCGAGGATGTCTTCTCAAAACTGATAAACACAAAGTTTTAGTGGTTATAGAAAGTGAAAAGTGCTTATTGTATGCGGTTTATTTTCTTTGACCATCAAATACAACTCCCGCCCCTCTGTTTTTTTGTATGTGTGGTTAGGAGTGATGGTTGAAGCTGGTTTATAGGAATGAAGGCTTAACGTCAAATTTACAACCTTGAGTAGATGTAGTATTTTTCTTATATTTTTGAAGGGAATCTGAAGGCTGAACCTGTATCTCTTAGTGTTTACCTCATCTCCCTGGCCTTTCTTTGTATTTCCAGAACTAATAAAAAAATTCAGTTGAAATTTAATAATCTTAAATATACGAAAGTAAAAATATTAGTTTATACTGGATATTTAAAATAGAAACGTGGGTTTTCAGTGCTCACCCTTTTAAATGATTTTAGATGGTCATAGTATAAACTGTATAAAATTCAAAATTTTAACAATTTAAATTCAGTACATATTGACAGTCAGTAGAGCATTGATTATATCTTTAGCACTGTGCTTGGCCCCGGAAATAAAAATGTGGAGAGACAGAAGTTCACCATGAACCAATAACTATAATACCAGGCAGGTGCTGTTAGAGAAATGTACATAAAGGTTCTGACAAGAAGAAAGAGGAGATTTCATTTCGCTTTGGGTGAGGGGTAGGACAAAGCCAGAGGAACCCCTAAGGTAAAGATGACAGCACCTCTGCCCTCTTTATTCACTGTTACATCTGTTTTTCTTGACTGATTTTTTTTTTTTATTTTAAATGAGATAGTGTCTCCCTCTGTCACCCAGGCTGAAGTTCAGTGGTGTGATCATAGCTCACTGCAGCCTTGAACTCCTGTGCCTAAATGCTTAAATGATCTTCCTGCCCCAGCTTCCCAAGTAGCTGGGATTACCAGTGCCCGCCACATACCTGGCTAAGTTTTAAATTTTTGGTAGAGACAGGATTTCACTGTGTTGCCCAGGCTAGTCTCAAACTTCTGGCCTCAAGTGATCCTCCCACCTTGGCCTTCCAAGGTGCTGGGATTACAGGCTTGAGCCATCGCGCCTGGCCTGTTCTAGATACATACATTCTGAACTTTTAATATGGTTGAGATGTTGTGTTATAGACCTTAGATTTGTACGATGTCTTTACATTGTAAGCTGTTTCCTGAGGAAACATATGTATGGCATATGCTATTATTGGAATAATTTTACTATTCTCTGAAGTTTCCCATCCTAAATAGAATTTTTCATACTTTGTCAGACAGGACTTGCTACTTTCCACGGTGAGATATATTGCTACCATATACATGGAGTACTTTGAAATTTCCCATTTTGTAAAGTTGCTTTTTTTTCCTTTTAGATAAGAAAATAATCATTTAATGGCATTGTTAGTGCTCCAGAATCATACCACTAGCTAAAAACACAAACATTCAAAAGGGAGTATGTTGAATATATAGTCCAAGGATATAGAATGGCCTTTCTTATGATAGAACCGTGTATAATCACCATAGTTGGTAAAAGTATTTGGACCTGCTATATTGCCACATCTACCAAGAGGAAATTCATCTAAGATTATGAGTGCTTTATTATTGACACTTTGATTTAAATTCTAAAATATTCTTCCCAAGTTCATTATGTCTGGGATGGCAACATTAATGTTTTCTGACAAAGATGGAAAGGGGACAGTAAACTGAAAGACACATTTCAACTTGTGGGTATTCTTGACAGGATGTCGAGTCAGTTGCTTTAAAGATCCTTGGATGTGTTAGTTAGCTCTATACCAAGCATGTAACTACCTGAAGGACCAGTTGACCCTGTTCTTGGCATTGAAAATTGTGGTCAGAAAATCAAGGGAGTGGTGAGTCCTCTGTAGATTTCAACAGAGTGGGGCAGCAGGATTGTCCTCCCTTTTTTCTACGGCATTCTTGTGGCGTGGGTGGTACTTCAGCTTCATAGTAGTGCCATGTCCATCATTCTTTTTCTAAAGATGATAAATTGTTTCACCTTTTTAGTGTGGTCACACAGCCCTGGTTTAACATTTCTAGGCTAGTTTAGTTTTCTAAGGTGTGTAAGTAGCTGATACCTGGAAGTGATCAAAGCAGTTTGTCTTTTTTGTTTTGGTCACAACTTACTGCAACTGAGAATTTGGTTGTTATGATTCCATCTTGGATGCTAGCCAAGTCGGTTTTCTTATTTGATGTAACATAAGAACATATTACAATGGCTGTGCTGTTTTTCTATCTACGGTTCTGGGTTTTTTACTTATTTTGGTTTACAGTTTAAAAAAGACAAATTCAGTCTTGTTTCTAGTGGCATTTATTAGAAAAATCTCTCATGGGTTGGCTTGGTGCACTTTTATGCTGACAGGCGCATTTTCCATCAGGCCGATTGCGCTTTGTTGTGTGTTGTGTGCATGCTTGTGGTGTGCTGGGGGATCTTTCTGTGCATGTATGCACACTTGTGTCTGGAAGAGATATGCGGCAGGTTCTTTTTCTGGTTTTGAGTGGATGGTGCTGGGCTCTAACATTTGCTTCTGCCTGTTCATTGGTTAGCTTTTGTTAGTATGTCCTTGCTAAACTACTGGTTTAGCTTTCTGAAGATGTAATTGTAACCAGGTGTGTGAGGGCAGGGTAGAAAGCAGTTTTATGGAGCTTTTGTTCTAATAGCATGTAACAAATCACTGGAAATGTGAGTCATCAGCAAAAGGCTTTATAAAGCAAAAGGTAGAAAAATGTGCAGCATTGCAAATTTTCCTGGGTAAAAAAGTGGATATGGCAGTCAGAGACTTACGCTTTTGATTTGGGTTATTCTTTTATGTATATTTTTTGCAATTAATAATATCTTTTATAGTTTATAGGATTCCATTTTCTTTCTCAGAGAAATAGGATTATTCTAGAACAACAAACTATTAGGTCTGATATTAAATATTTAAAACTAACATTTGCTGTGGGGTGGTTTGTGTTTGGTTTCTTTGACTAAACAGGATTAGAAATGTTTGAATTTCTTCTGTTTTTGCCCTGAAGAACACTTTATGTCTGAATTTTGAGATGCTATGCAATGCTTCTTTTTTCTTCTCTTTCATACTGTTCTTATTTTAAAGCAAAGCCTAACCATGGGCTGTTAGCTTTGTGTCCCTTGTGTGAATGAATGAATCACACTTGTAGAACATACAAACTATTTTTGCTTGAATACAACATTTATGATTTATGGCCAACATGTAGCCCTGATTTTCTATTGAGAATGATCCTTATTGTCTTTGTATACTAACTCAGTGCAGAAGCACTTGTCTATTTTGAGCTAAACCAGACCTCTTGTAAAAAGAATCAAATTATTTCATCATGTTGAAAATGAAAAGCTATAATTACTTGTAATTAGGCTTCAGAATTTTTGAAAATTGAGGAATTCTTTTCCAGAGGTTTAAGATCACTCCAAATCAGTGCCTTTGAAAAATAGGAAATAATTTTCTGTTCAATTTGAAATTTATTTAATTTATGCCTTTGACAGCTATTTTGCTTTGATATTTTTGTAGTGAAAATCATAGAAGTGTGGTTGTTAGTGCTATAATGTTTTCTGTGATATCATATATTAGTATGTTCAAAACTTGGTCTCCTGCTTTTAATAAGTTTCTGTAAAGTCTGGGTTATAAAAGATGCTAAATAATTATTGTTGAGCTCCACAGATTAACAGCACTTAAGGAGTTTTGTAGATCTTTTCAGAGGCTTCTAAATTTTTCAAAAGGAAAAAGTAAGGATTTTTTTTTTCCAGGGTAACAGATTATCCCCCTACCCCACAAGGTATTGGGAAATCTGTATATATTTGTGTAATTTGTATTTTAAAAACAGCTTTAAGGGAAAACATTTTTTAAAAAATTTAATTTCTTAGATTGAATTTCAAAAGTTAAATATAACATCTTTCTATGAATCTTATTGCCTAATTCTTAGAATATATATTTAAAAAGATGAATACTTACGAAATAGTAAAGTGCTCTGGATAAATTTTGTTTCATAGCTACTGTCTAGTATTCCCAAACGCACCGAGTCACGTTCAGTTATAAGCACAATTCAGTGGGAAACTTTGTTCTCTAAAGAGGGTTCTTTTTGAGATTTTACAGATTGTAAACTGAGTATCGTACTGTAAACCGAATTATTTGCATGTAATAATTTGAAAAGCACCTGATAATTAGAATGGACTTAGTTTAATCACAGTTCATGGAAAACTAAGGAGTAAACTGACTTTACAGGAAGCTTCTGTGAATGGCAAAGGTTGCCTCTTTGTTTAATGAATTACCTTAACGTGAGTTCTAACTTTAGTTATCTAGTAATTTTCCCTTTGGAAACCATCTGAGCCATCTCCCAAGAACATATCAGAACTCAGCAGGTGGTATTCCTTCTTGTCATTTTTATGGCCTTTGGAGGAAATGTGTTTGACTATAAACCTACACTTTCTTCACCAGTTTATTTAATTGGAATGCTGAAAAAAAACCTGATCAACTCAACATTATTTATTGTTTTCTGTTTTTTAAACTTAGAGACAGTGTGGCACTCATCATAAACATTTTACTATAACAGTAACTTTAAAGTTGTCAAAACTATATAATTTTTTGTTAGCTTTTTTCTTTTCTTCACATTATATAATTAGTAATAGAAAAACTCAAAGTCTTAAAGATTATAGAAGGTTGTTTTTATTATAAAGGTCAGGGAGATTATGATTGCTGTTTTAATTGTCTATTTTTTTTCAAGGAATATGAAGTATAATGCCTTCTGTTGTCATGGCTTTAGGAGGAATTCAGAATTGATATAAATAAGTAGACATTGAAACACCCACATGAAGAGATGTGGTTATGTGGTCATCTGTACCTTCAAAGTATATTCAGAGCCCAGCTGCTCACCATCTATCCTGGCATCCCCCGGTCCTGGCACTGTCTTCCTTCTCCTATTACTGATATAGGTCTCCTGCTCAATGGCTGACCCTCTGTCCTCCCTCCTCAGCACCATCACAGTCTTGATCTTTTTCAGGCATGTGCAGGCCATGTCACTTCTGTGCTCAGCACATTGTTGTACTGTGTGAAAAGCCAAAGACCTTCCAGTGATCTCCAGGCCCTCCATGACCTGATGCCCCTGACTATTCTGGCCGTTCTCCCGGGACACCCCACCTCACTCACTCGGCTGCAGTCACATGAGCTTTTTGCTCCTTCTTGAATATGTGGCGCATGCTCTCTCCTTAGCTCCTTTACTCTGTTGATGCTCAACTGAGTGCTCTCCATCCATGTGGCTAATTCTTCCCCTCCTCTGAGGCTCCACTCACATGCCGCCTTCAAAGTGCCACCTGGTTGCCCACTCTGTTGCCCTCATCTCAGTGCTCCTGTTTCCCTTTGCCCCCATGGCATTGATTTTCTAATACACTGTGCCATTTAGTTATCTGTACTGTTTATTGTTTGTATTTTTTGTTATTTAACTCTTCTTTGGGCATAGATCTTTGGGTTTTGTTTGTCCACTGGTTTCCCAAGGCACCTTGAAAAGTGCCTGGTGTATAATCGGCGCTTAATAAGTAAAAAATCAACATTTAATTCTTCAATCAAATGGGTTACATATAGGTATGGCTTCCATATAAATGAGCAGTAAGCCAGCCTTCCAGCCACTGTGCGAGTGCCATTGATCTTCCTTTGCTTTCTTTCACTTTGGGTTTTCCCAGTGTTCTAACTTGGGTTCCCCTTTCCCTTTAACATCCCTAGACTTTCTTTCTGGGCAATATAGGTTTAGAACTTCCTCCTTCAATATGTTTTGTTCTCTTCCAAATCAATATACAAACCAAAACTATTGTCATATTCTCTCAAATCTTTTCCATGCTTCCCAGTTCACACAAATGCATCATCTACTTCATAACCCCCATAACTCCTGGTGCTCCTGGTCACCCCCAAAATGAGGTTTTTATCCATTCATGTATCAATGAAACTTTCCACACTTCTGACTATTCTCTGTGGCACTGCCAGGTCCAGGTCTGTATTGTCCTTTCCTGGCCTGTTCATTGGCTCCTCTGTTCTCTCCATGATCCAGTCTCTCTTCTCCATTGTTCCAAGATGTAAAACCTATATGTGATTCTGTCTACTTTGTATTAATTCTATGCTGACTCTTCCTTACTTGTAAAGGTAAAAGTTATTAATGTGAAATGAAATCTTGTGCACAAGATGGTGTCAACCTTTTACTGAAAAGATTGTAAACCACTGTTTCTAACTCTGTAGTCATTATTTTGTTATAGATGCTTAGTGAAAGAAGTGATTCATGATAAAGTATGTTTGGAAAATGGTAGGTTAAACAAAGGTAAATTTTTTCTTTACCTTAGACCTTTTAATGTTGCAGTTTCCAATGTCTGTTGTCAAGAAAGCAATAATTTATATATACACTGTATTATGTGTAGTACATAAATGTGTAAAATGCTTCATTTAACAAATAATTATTGAGCACGTATTAGGTACCCGTACTTTTCTAGTTGCTGAGGATACAAAAGTGAATGAAACAGACCAAAATGCTGGTTCTCATGGAATTTACAATCTCTTGGGGAATATGCACAATAAACAGAAGAAAATACTAAAATATAGCTGGTGTGGTGGCTTATGCCTATAACCCTAGTGCTTTGGGAGGCCAGGATGGGAGGATTCCTTGAGGCTGGGAGTTTGAAACCAGCCTGGGCAACATAAAGAGACTTTGTCTTTACAAAAAATTAAAAAGTTAGCCAGGCTTTGTGGTGTATACTTGTAGTGCCAGGTCCTCGAGAGGCTGAGGCAAGAGGATCGCTTGAACCTCTAGTATTTCGAGGATACAGTGAGCTATGATCACATTACTGCACTGCAGCCTGGGCAACAAAGTGAGACCCTATGCCTCAGACAAACAAACAAACCCCAGTATAATATGTAGTGTAAAGAATGGTGCTCTGTGTTAAGGAGGAAAGGTGTAGCATGATGAAGGAGCTGGGAAGCGCAGGTGGGGGATGGATGGCTGCAGGCAGAGTGGTGGGAAAAGGACTCCTTGAAAAAGCCTCTGAGAGAAGAGATTTACTACATTATCCTTTAATAGTTTTGGAAATCAGGTAGAAGTAGTGAGTTCTGTATGTTTTTACCTTGTGAAAAATTGTAGCATTATATAAGGAATTAAACAGAAAGATAATTCAAGCCACTGTTAAATTAATATCTATATGTCTTTTCTTAAATTAGTGCTAATGGTCAGCATAACTCAAACTATTTCAGATTTGGAATTTAACTTGCACTCATTTATTACAAAGTCAATACTCATCTTAGAAATTAAAAAGAATAGTAATTATAAGGTTTTCAAAGAAAAGTACTAATGTTATGACCCATCTAACATCATATGGTTTCAAGAATGCCATGAAAATGATTTTTTTACCTTATATTTATAGTTCATAGATAGCTTATGCTTCTTACTACTGTTAATTAATACTTTTGTAGTAATTATAGAATGCTTTAAATATATATTATTCTGAATTAAAAAGATTAGTCTTTAAAAAATTAATTTAAAGGGATAATAGAACTGACCTGCACTTTAGTAAATTCTTTAATAAAATGTTTTTTAGAAGACCATCAAAAGCTAGTTTTTTTTAGAACACTTTGTTTCTCTATGGAATACAAAGTTCCACATAGCTTTTCAGCCTCTATTTTCAAGTAAAATTTGATTATAGTTATGCTCTCAGCAGTCATTGTTTTCCTTAAAGGGTGATTGCCTTTGAGAACAGATTCTCTAGCAGCTTACATCTCACTTACACGTTGCAAGGTTGAATGTTATGCTAGCTACTGAAAAGAATACACAACAAATAAATTGTAAATAAAAGTACATAATCAAATATAGATGCAAAGTATAAGATATCTCTCTGGATGCATTGGATATAGGAGCCTAACAGATATCTATGGGAACATCTCAGCTCTGAGGTGAATTTCTTATGACTTGACAGTAACTTTGTTAATGAATTGGGAGGCAGATCAAAATGTGATAATTCTGTGACTTGCATTTGTCTTCTCTTACCAATGTCATTGGAAGAGCAGAAATTCTTAATTTTGATGAAATCTAACTTACCAGTTTTGTTTTATGGTTTGTGCTTTTGTTTCTAAAAACTCATTGTCAAATTCAAGATCTCATAGATTTTCTTCTATTTTTAATAGAAGTTTTGTTTTAGATTTAACATTAAGGTCTGTGATTTATTTTGAGTTAATTTTTGAAAATGTTATGTGAATAATGGATCACTTTTTTAATGCATGTGGGTATTCAGTTATTTTTTGCATTGAGTCTACAGGACAGCTTAGAGGGACTGACATCTTAACAATATCAAATCTTTCAATCCATGAATGTGGTATATCTTTCTTTTTTTTCAGACAGAGTCTCGCTCTGTCACCCAGGCTAGAGTGCAGTGGCGCAATCTTGGCTCACTGCAACCTCTGCCTTCTGGGTTCCAGCGATTCTCCTGCCTCAGTCTTCTGAGTAGCTGGAATTACAGGCACCCGCCACCATGCCCGGGTAATTTTTCTATTTTTGTAGAGATGGGGTTTCACCCTGTTGGCCAGGCTGGTCTTGAACTCCTGACCTCAGGTGATTTGCCCACTTTGACCTCCCAAAGTGCTGGGATTCACAGACGTGAGCCACCGTGCTGGCCTATATCTTTCTGTTTTATTTAGGTCCTTCATTTCTTTCATCAGTGTTTTCTGGTTTTCTGCATACAGATCTTGCACATACTTTGTTCGATTTAAGTGGAAGTATTTTATTTTTCTTGGTCTTATTATAAATTGTGCTTTAATAAAGTTCATTTCCACTAGCTAATTTCTGCTATATAAAAATACATGTCATGTGACCTTGTGTTCTAGGATGAATTAATTCTGGTAGCTTTTTTGTAAACTATACTGTACCAATGTTTGAGAGTACATTCTTGTTATTGTTAGCTTGCGAAGAGTCATTGAATTGTCATCCCCTTGCATTGTGGTTGCAGTCAATGAAAGTTAGAAATAATTGATTGCAGCTGCATGGCTATTTAATGGCAATGCAAAGCAACTGTCCATATCTCTTGATTCTGCCACAAATGCTTTATATACTCACCATTTTATGTTTATGTGTTCTGAGTGATAGTATTGTGTTTTAGAAATCTCTTAAGCAGTGTTGCCATTTAATCAAATCATTTATGGTAGGATTAGATAGAATTGAAAGCTTCCACTTCAGGATTTCCTTTCCACTGGCTTGCCTCAGGAGCTGAAGTTGCCCATGTCAAAAGGAAAATGTCTTACAAAGGAAGCATAAATCATTATGT
The DNA here is from genome assembly GCF_028858775.2 of Pan troglodytes. NCBI lineage: Eukaryota > Metazoa > Chordata > Mammalia > Primates > Hominidae > Pan > Pan troglodytes. Next base: position 84,744,322 of record NC_072415.2, read on the forward strand.
TGTTCTGACCTTCATATTCCTTACTTTTTCAGAGATGCGGTATTTGTAGGTTGTGATGGCAGATAACAGCTGGGGGCTTGAGAGATAGGGCAGGACAGGTTCAGGCATAAGTGGGCCCAGGTGGGATGCTGCCATGGTGGGAACCTCATCCAGATGTCATTGTGAGGACACTGGGCACCAAGCTGTGCAGGCAGTGTAGGAAAATGTGGAAACAGACACCAAAAGGAGGTACCTCCGAAAACCTAACCTGGGTATGTGAATTTTTTGCTTAGTTTACCTCTAAAAAAAAGCTAAATTGCCAAACGCTTGTGATGTTATCTTGGATCAATACCTGTTAACAGAGATACAGATTCATTATGCTAAACTTAAGAAAAAATTCCCCTATATATAATGGCACACATGGTTTCTTTGTTAAATTATGTCAACTGCATTCTTTAAGAGAAATTTTAGAATTCCATAGACTCTTAATAAAGGACCCTATGGAGGAATAATTCCTTTACAAGGAAACATGCATAAAATTAACAAAGTTAGAAAGATGCAATTAACCACATGGTTTCTTGAGATCTTAAGGGAAATAATACACAATTAACAGAACCTACCTCATTAGAAATAAAAGAGAAAACATTTTGGGGGAAATGTCATCCAGCTGGATTAGTTTTTTTTTTGTTTTTTTGGGTTTTTTTTTTTGGGTGTTTATTATTTTTGCCAGGAAGTTTAAAACATAATGGCCTTTTAGCCATTATGATATTTGATTATGTCTTATGATTTTGAAAATCAGAAAGAATGTTAGGACAGGTATCCATCCATACCCTTGAGATTTGAAGTATTTGTGATTTCTTTTGGCAGTTGAAGAAAAATGGAGCATAAAGTCAGGAAAATTTGTAGGACAAAGTGGCTTCCAAAATTTAGATCTATTTTTCTTATATAGTTTAGCTAGCATTTCATTAATATTTTCCTGTATTGCCAAATAATTAGCAAAGTGGTAGTCATTAATTTACTGTGAGTACCCAATCATATATTAGCCTATTTTGATTTTTATTTAGAGTCAAACTCTTGGTTTCAGTTAGAGCTGTTTTTAGTTTATTGTTATACCTTGAGAAGGAATCTCATAATTAAAAATTATATTTTTAGTTGTTCAGCTTTTCAATACTTGTGGAACCAATTTTTAAAAACCAATATTCTTCGTATGCTTCAAAAGAAGCTGAACTTTTTAATTGAAATTAGGAAAGGCCGAGCGCAGTGGCTCACGCCTGTAATCCCAGCACTTTGGGAGGCTGAGGCGGGTGGATCACCTGAGGTCAGGAGTTCGAGACCAGCATGGCCAACATGGTGAAATCCTATCTCTACTAAAAATATAAAAATTAGCTGGGCGTGGTGGTGTCTGCCTGTAATCCCAGCTACTCGGGAGGCTGAGGCAGGAGAATTGCTTGAATCCAGGAGGTGGAGGTTTCAGTCAGCCGAGATTGTGCCATTGCACTCCAGCCTGGGTGACAAGAGCAAAACTCTGTCTCAAAAAAATAATAATAATAAATAATAAAGAAAAAAATTGTCTTTTATATCTCCAACATTGAGTCTCTTTATATGTAATATTCCTTATTTTATTATAGTATTACCTTTTCTAAAACAGCCATTTATTGTTATCTTTTATTTCAGCACTTCATAGTGTTTGATCACTTTGGCTAAAATTTTTTTTTTTTGTTTTTTACAAATTTTATTGATCTTTTCAAATAACTAGCTTTTGGCTTCATTGAGTCTTCTCTTTTTGTTCATTTTAAATTTTATTGATTTGTACTCTTTATTATTCCTTTCCTTGTATCTAATATATATTAATTTGCTATTCTTTTCCCCATTTCTTAGGATTAAAGTCTGAATGATTTATTTTAGACCTTTTTTCTTTTTCTAATTTAAGCATTTAAAGCGACAGAATTCCCTGTAAGCTCTGCTTTTGTAGTATTCAAGATAATTTTTCTTGCTGTTTTGGGTGTTGTGATTTTTCTTGCTGTTTTGGGTGTTGTGATTTTTCTTGCTGTTTTGGGTGTTGTGATTTTTTTATTGAATCATCTGAGGACCAGTATAGACTGAAGTAAATAATATTTATGGGCCGAGTTTGTCAGCTCACGCCTGTAATCCCAGCACTTTGGGAGGCCGAGGCAGATGAATCCCTTGAGCCCTGGAGTTATAGACCAGCCTGGCCAACATGGCAAAATTCTGTCTCTACAAAAAAATAGAAAAATTAGCCAGGTGTGATGGTGCATGCCCGCAGTCCCAGCTGCTAGGGAGGCTAGGGTGGGAAGATCACCTGAGCCTGTGAAGTCGAGGCTGCAATGAGCTGTGGTTGCGCCACTGCACTCCATCCTGGGTGACAGAGCAAGACTCTGTCTCAAAAAAATAAAAAATGTGTGCGTGTGTGGGTGTGTGTGTGTGGAAAAAAAAATATATATACATATGTATATATATGCCTGATGATGGCCGTATCTCTTCTTCAGTCAAGGCCATTAGCATGGGGCCTCCATTCAGTCTAGTCCGGAGTGGAGCTGTGTTAAGGTTTTGGTGGTGGTACCTTCAGCGTCCTGACTGTGGGTTTCAGCTTCCTTTTAGCTGTTTTTATCCCTTCATCAGTGCAGGAGCTGGTGTTCCAGCTGTTTTTCTCCGTGTTATTGGTTGGCTCCCAGCTTTCCACAGGCCCCGCATGCCTGTGTCTCAGAGGGCTGTCCTTCCATGCTCGTGACCTTGCTTTTGGCAGTTGGCGGTTGCTGTGCTAGATTCATAGTTGAAGTAGGTAGACCCTCTCAGGAAGGCCCTGAGTGCCTGAGTCTCGTGGATGGGGCCTTCTCAGAGTTCCTGCCCTTTTTCCTTGACACCTTTCCTCAGCCTCGTGTCTTTGTTGGTCTTGGGGAGGAGTTTCCTGCTTCTCCCCTAGCGGTAGCTGATATCTCACTTAAGTTTTTGGTCACAGGATGAATTCCTGCCCCGCCCCTGGGGTTAGAGGGTGTTTTCTTCTTCTGTTCTTCTCAAAGATGTAGTGGAACTGCCTTGTGTTCTGGAGCTGAGAGGCCTTCTTAGCTCTCCCCCAGAGACAGGTGGAGTGGCCTCCACCCCTCCCCCAGAGCAGTGTCTTTGCTTTTCCCTGGGGCTCGAGTGTGGTTGCCCTTCTCCTGCTGTGTGAGGCTTTTGCTTCATGGCAGAGAACTGCCTGAGGTAGCAGTTTGGCTTTGTGCCTGTTTCTGCATCCCAGAGGTGGATTATCTCAGTTTCCCCACATGCCCCAGTCTTTCTCATCTGCGCCAGTAGAGGTCTGGGCAAACAGCTGTTGACTGAGTGCCCTGTACTGTGGTGCACGTCAGCTCACTGTTGGCTTTTAACAGTTTGTTACAATTTTAGCTGATTTCTTCCTATCCATTTGTGCAGTGGCTGCACTTTCCTCCGCCCAAGGTGACATGTACATGTATTTCTTCTCCCCTTGGAAGACCTTAATTTTATTTAGACTTGAGTTTATGTGGTTGCTTTATGACCTCAGCTTTCTGATGGGCTCGAGAAAAGTTAGACTTTTGCAGATTATCCGACTCTTTCTCATTGTTAGCATGGGAGTGATATAGGTTTCTACATCTGAACATGCATACATGATAATATGTTTCACTTTTATTTATTTCAAAACGTTTTCTAATTTTTGTAATTCTTTTTCTTGGATTATTTAAAAGTGTGTTTAACTGTTTTTATAGTGGGTGTCTGCTGGTGATGAATCTCAGCTTTTGTTTCTCTGAAAAATCGTTACTTTCTGTTCAGTTTTGAAGGAAATTTTTGTTAAGAGTTCAAGGTTGAGAATTTGTATTTTCCTTAAATTTGTCCTATCATTTTCTTCTGTTCTCTATTATTTTTGATGAGAAGTCGTTTTGTTCCTCTGTATATATCATGTTTCTGTTCACTAAGATTTCTCCTTTTTAGTTGCTTTTCAGCAATTAGTATTTCGAAGTACCTTGGTTTGCTTTCTTCTGTGTTCATCGTGCTTGAGGTTTGTTAAATTTCTCTGATCTGTGGGTGGAATTTTTTCTCAAATTAAAAAAATTTCAGGTCATTATTTCTTCAGATTTTTTTCTGTTTACTACCCTATTTACCTGTCTCTAGCCCTTCTCTTCTGGAATTTCAATTGTGTATATATTAGCCTGTTTGATATTGTCTCATAAGTTACTGATTCTGTGCTCATTTTGTTATCTTTCAGTTATTTTTTTTAACTTTCTTTGTATATAGTGACTATTTTAAAGAATTTGCTAATTCCATCATGGTATAATCTCTAAATTTATTTCAGTTGACTAAAGTATACTCTTGTTCATGGGTTACATTTCGTTGCTTGTTTGAATCTCTAGTAGTTATTGACTGGAGGTGGATATTGTGAATTTTGGGTTGTTCTGTGGTTCATTTTGTTGTCTTCCTTTAAAGAATGTTGGATTTTTTTCCTGGCAGTTACGTAAGTCACTTGAGAATTTTCTTGATCCTTTGGAGGTTTGTTTTTAAGTCTTTTAGAGCAAGTCTGGTGTAGACTTCACTCTAGGGATAGTTAAGCTCAATGTTAAGGTGTGACCGTTTCGTGTCTCTTCCGAAGTACTTCAGGTGTGTGAAGATGAAGAATCATTCTGGCTGGTCAGAACTTGAAGATCACTTTATTTGATCTCTTGGAATTTGATCAATTCCAAGAGATATAGCTCCCTTTATTAATTTTTTTTTCTTCTTCTTTTTTTTTCCTGGCTCCAAGGAGTTTCACCTCATGTATGCATGACTTAGTATGCAGCCAAGGATTCGTAGAGACTCCTATTGTGAGTGTTGGAGCTGTTTGTTTGGGCAGCTCCCTCCTTTCTCATTCTCTGAACACCAAGTTCCAACTGATTCATTTTTGTCACATGTAGTAGGTGATACACTGTGCTCTGGCATGGGTCCCTGCACTGTGCTCCTGGGATACATTCAGGGTTGCCACAGGGCTCATCTCCCTTGTTTATCTTCTTCTCGTCCTATTCTGTGCATTGTTCAATTTCTGAAAATAGTTGTTTGCTGTATTTTGTCCAATTTTCTGGTGGCTTACAGTGGGCCCTAGTTCTCTCATGACTGGAAGCTTACCTGTATACTTTGTAATTTCTGTACCTATTTCAGTCTGTATTTTCATTTGATAATCAAAAGTATTTTATCATACTATAGAGTTATACAATTCCATATAATGGTATTTCATATATTCTAAATAATATATGACACTGATCTATTATTGTTATTCTCACTTTAGAGGGGATAAACCTGAGATAGTGAAAGAAGCCATATGAATTTGGTTTCTGGTCTGCAGTATACTTCAGCAACTCTGATTTCCTTTTGAAATTCTTTTTTACGGTTTTTATAAGAAGTTATAAAAGTTGACATCAGAGTTACTTGCCATCTTGAGCTATTGTTGATTCTTCTTTGTCTTCTCTGTCAGATTGCTTATAAGGATTGCTCTTGGATAAGAGATATGGAAGATTTAGAAAAAAAATTAAGTATTAATGTATGTTGCTGAAATTAGCTGTTTTTTGTGCCTCCTGCATAACATCTATGCCTTTGGACTTTGAGGGAAGGTCTCATTGTTTCTTGATGGGGTGCAATACCCTGCTTCGTTCTTCTTGTAGTCAGGATACGAGCATGTGGCTTGTTAGAACAAGTGCTAAAAATACACTCTGGTGACAATAGCGTTCTGGTTAATGTGCACCAGCTAAGACTGTTTTTTTTCCCTTCTTCATTCTTCCAAGCTGTTTTGTTCTAGCATTTTTTATTTTTTATTTTTTTGGCCTGATAGCACAGCCTTTTCCTGATTTAAAGAAAAAAAAAAAAGCCGTTGATATCTTCTTCTGTATATGATATCCCAATTGGCTTTCCATTCCTTACACCTACCAACCACCTATGTGGTAGAAGGAATGTCTGATTTGGAACTAGGATCAGTAGTGGTCTAGTTACATGTATGTATAGATGTATTCATCAGGTCTTCTCTTAGCCTTCACGAAAACACACTTTTCCCCTTTCTTCCCCCTGATTTTGTTCTAAGCGTGTTCATCTGTTCTCCGTTTGTGATTGGTTACCTAGTTTGTGAAACAGAGATACAGTAGTTTTTCTGTGTCTACATTGTTGGCATGTTTTACAAGCATTTAAAAGAAGAGATCTACATAAATATATTATGAGACTACGGTGTAGTGTTTCTTTTAAGTTGATGGAAAGATGGTCTTCCAGTCAGGATTTCCTTTAAGGTTAGGTTTTTGGTTAGGGTATTTGGTGTTACATGGGAACTGTGCTGCTAGATCATTACTGGCTAGTTTTCCTGGAGAATAGAGTGCTTCGGATTATGACTCACATGACTTTACAGTCCAATCACTGTAAGGACTGCTGTTCAGAAACAATTGCTGTGGTTCTCCTAGAGCACATCTCCAAGAACGAAAATCTAGGTGGACACAACGTGTGCTGGCTGTTGGAGTGGTGATGAGAATAGAGCCCTTGACAGGGAGAGTGGAGCAGAGGTTTGTTAGCTTGTTACTTTTGGTAGTTTTAAAAATTAAACTCCAAAAATAATTTATTTTTTCCTGTTCTCCCAAATTATGTGATCATATAAAGTCAAATAATAAACAAATGCATACTTTGGAACATGAAAATTTCCTGTTCTCCAGAGAAAATCACTCTAATGTAACCAGTTTTCCTTCCTGACAGTGCTGCCAGGCATGCTGGATCTAAGTGTTGAAAATATTACTTAGCAAAATAATGGAAATTTAGATGCAAAGCTGTTCTATTCGGAGCAATGACTGTATTATAGTTCTGCTTCTGGCTGTGAAACCATTGATCTTAAGATGCCTCCACGGAACTTTTCTTAGAGGTTCTGTTTCCCAACAAATATATCATAGGGTTATAATGTGTGTGTGTGTGTGTTTGTGTGTTCACACACATACATACACAAATACACATACACATGAATGTATGTATGTATGTATTTTATTTTATCAAAACTGGCAGTGGGTGCTGATGAGAGGCTTTATGATGTGGTAGTAATATGGAAACTGGTACATCATGGATGCTCTTGCTTCCTGGTAATGATGACAGCCAAACATCTACAAGGCTGCAAGGTAGTTTGGAGGCGGGCTGTGATATTACAAGCATCCTTCACAGACCTTTTTTGTTAAGTTTTTCTAATCTCATCATATGGAGGTTAGCACATAAAAAACAAATAAAAACACAGAAAACATAATATTGAATAAAATAACAACCTGCAAAGTTTATTAAAATATGCTTAAAATTTTTTAGAAGGTCTGCAAATGATAAGGCATAACACTGTTGATTGCTGCTTTGGAGAGCTTTGTCCTGAGAGGCAGCTAAACAGTAGAGCCATTCAGTGTAGCACTTACTGTAATAATAACTTTACAATCTTAATTGGACCTCTCTCCAAACTCATAACTTGACATGGACGTTTGCATTCCCCTCATCAACCTTCTTGATTCTTCTCCATTCACATTAGCTTTTTCATTTTCTATTAGGTGGGCAATGTTGTATTTCCTCCTGTGCTCCTATGAGGAGAATATATATCCTTTGGCACATATGCTAGTATGGGTCCCCGTAGTTTCCAAAGAAAAATAAAATACAAATTAGCTTTTAATATGAGTATGATAGTCCAAAATAGCTGCATTCTTTTTTAACTAAAATTTGAGAGACTGCTTTATAGAGAAAGTGATTTCATTGTACTTTCATATTCAGGCCTTCAGTTTTCCAAGCATTGTCTCTGAGCTTAAATTATTTAAATTTTAATGTCAAATTTAACATGGCTGTTCGTTTTATAGAATATAAACTGTTATGATTGCTTTCATATTTGAGATCATAGAGAAACCATATAATACATGCCAGTGTCATATATTTGTGCCATAGAATTGTTTTATATATACTATGTTTACTGGCTAACATTTAAGCAGAAAGCACATCTTGAAAAAAACCTACTTAATTAAAAATTAAACAATGAATTAAAACTTAGATTATGCAAAACTAATAAGCTACATTACCAAGACCAGCAATTAATACACTACAATATATTCAGGAAAGATGCTAACATTTTAACATTTGTTTTATGTTAGAATTGCAATTTGCAGTGCATGCTGTTTTGAAACATTTATTTTGAAGAGCTCAGCATGTCTGAGTTAAGGCATAAATCAATGACCTAGGATTTTTAATGGTTATAGAATTTATCATAGATTATAATTCTCGAGAATACAAACAGCACAGAAGAAAAAATCCAATTGTTTTTAAATCAGTGGCAACATCATATCAGCATATTTGATTACATTTATTCATTGTAATGTGCAGGTCAACAGTGCAGAGATGCATTCAATTGACATCATCCTAAAAGCGATCTATTATTTTATTTGATAAGATTGTTTTTCCTTTGTTCATGCATAATGGATATAAATCATAATCCTGACAGTTACCAAGGGTTTGAACTTCAGGGACTTTCTACAAATGAATATTAACTAAAACTAAGGACTTCTGCAGTTAAGAAAATATGAGCCATTTAGAAACATTCTATCTAGTGATTCAATAAAGCAGAACTTTAAGTGTACATTTTATTTTAAGATGGACATATCAACATCTAGACTTATAACCAGCATAGCTGAGTTAGTCATTTGTCTCTCACCTGATGGTTCATACCGTTGTCCTTCTGAGCTGGTTGTATGTATAATGAGCTGTTGTCCTTCTGAGCTGGTTATATGTATAATGTGTGTATGTTTGATGTTTGCATCTGTTAGACCGAGCAATCTCTGATGTTTGATAGGAGTACTCCGTATGTGTGTGGGAGTGAGGGGAACCTTCCCAGGTCACCCTCTCTCATTAATCCTTGCAGGGGACATTCATGGTGTGTCAGGTGTTGAGCTCTTTGCTCCACACTCAGCATACAAAGAACAAAAAGGCTCATTGGGCCTTTACCCTCAAGAACATATGAGTTTAGTAGAGAAAGATGTAAACTGAGAATTGTAGCATAGTATGGTGAGATTATTCCTGGAAACGTGCCCAAAGTTTCTTGAGGTCACAGAGGTAGCACCTGAGTAGCCGGGGGAGGTATAAGTTGGGAAAGAGTATACTCACTGCGCCATTAATGCTCTTAATTTGTTCCCCTCTTATTCCCTCCCCCAAGCAAACAAAGAAATAATAAATACCAATATTTAGAGGAATTGGCCATTTCCATAGTGTAAAATAATTTTTGGAAAAATTCGAATTTGTTGTTTTTGGTAGTGTGCCCTTTAAAAAGAGATTTTCTCTAATCGAAAAGCAGTGAAGGACACCTAGCATTCCCTTCTCTCTGCTTTCATCCCTTCCCGCTCTCTCTCCTTTCCCAGGTTTTTTCTGATCATTTATTAACCAATTTTTTTTAACGTTCTGGCACTGCTCACATTTCAAATATCTTTGGGTCCAATTTCCTGTGAGTAAACAAATATTTTCTTCTGTATTTCATTGCAAAGATAAGATCTGCTATGGACACACTTCAGTGCAAAGTGAGCAGATATGCAGGGATGCCTCCAGGAAACATGATGATATATGCTTTTCCTGGTACAGGTTTTGTTTTTATCCTCATTTTTATGAAAACATTCTTGTCAATGATAAAAGTTGGTTTTCTGTGTTATTTAAAAAAAAACAGAATTTAGGGGAGTGCTAGGGTCTGATAACTGAAGGGTACTTGCGTATGGGAGCCCAGAGTAGCTATTTTGGAGAAGATAGTTGTAACCTGAGCTGTGTCTAAGGGATTTTAGACAGTTTTGAGACTTTAAAAATGTCTCCTGGTACCAGTGTTGGAGTGACCAGTTTCATTTGTTGGCAGAGGAGTGGAGAATTAGGGAGGTATACAAGGATGAGGCGAGCTACTCCAGTGAGTATTTTACAAGTTAATCCTTACTGTCCTGCTTGCTGGCCTTGGTCCTTAATTTGCTAGATTTGGACAAATCTAAGCAGACATTTTCCATTTGTTTTATAGGTTTATGTTGAATCGTTTTCCTGTTTTGTGTGGGATTTTCTACAGTTAAAATATTAAAAGGAATATTAAATCATACTTTAAGTAATAGGTCCAGTAGTATGACATAGATTTTCTAACATCTTTGTAATACTTATTTTATTGAAAAACTAGAAATAATTTGTGAGAGTTGGTTCTCTGGAGACAAAATTATATGCACATGTTTCTCTTAGTAAATTAAAGTTGCCCCTAAAATGTGAGTTTGTATTACTTAAATGATCATTGCCCTTGACATTTACAATAAGATTAGTGCTGTGTTCCCATAGCATAAATATGGTTACCATGCTTAAAAAAAACACTTCAAACTTGTAAACTTATTTATACTTTACAGTCAGTTCTTTTCCTAAGGACATTTGGATAGTAAACTATGTTTCGTTGAATGGAAAATATTTTGTTCTACTTTGTGAGGTTTATTAAATTTAATATACTGCTATTTTCTAAATCCTCAAATTATCGCAGAGGGAGGGTCCATGTGAAGTAAGTTTTAAAATACATTAGTATACCTACATTTGAAACCTTTCACTTTCTTCGGAGAAAGTTCTAGATAAAGCCACCTAATTAGTTTACGGTGAGCAGTTTCTACACTGCCACTTATTTGGCATTTTCTTTAGGTCAAGACTGTCTTTACTGCTTTCTAATAAGATGGTAGAAAGCTGCTGAACATGTGCTTTTGGCAAAGAGTATCAGAGGTGTGATGTCACTGCATGGTGATGCCAGCACTTTGCACTTTCCTCCAGCAAGGGCAGGTGGAGCTAACTTTATTATTTCATTTCCTCTAGTCTTCTCCCCAGTTCTCTCTCCCTTGAGCCCGACCTCCCCCCAATTCTAGATCTCAGCTATAATTTCTCGATTAAAGTTCATTCTTCTCAGCCTTAACTTTATTCTACAAAATAGTTTCTGTGATGACAGAGGAGACTTAGTCCCCAAACTCTGTTAGTTTACAGTGGTAGAGATACTCATTTTAGGAGAGGAGAGAAGTATAATTGGGACCAAATGTAAATGTTTTTTGTCTAGGAGTTTAGCCTTGGTCATCTTAAAGATGAAAGTACTGGTTTGCTTCTGGAACCTGTTCTTTTTTCCATTAAGATTCATCTGTCAAACATTGGAGTGTATTTATTAGTATTCCGGTGGTACCAGACATTTAGTGGGAGCTGTGGACTGAATTGTGTCCCTGAAAAATTTGTAAGTTGAATTCTTAATTACCAAGCGTGACAGTATTTGGAGATAGGGCCTATAGGGGGTAGTTAAGGTTAAATGAGATCTTAAGGGTGGGGTCCTCATACTGTAGAATAAAAACAACAGACAGCTGTCTCTCTCCTCCTCTGCATGCACACTTGTCCTCACATGGCAGAGAGACCAGGGTTCCAGCATAGTTGGGTTCTGGTGAAGGCTCGCCCAGGCTTGCAGATGGTGGTCTGGCTCCAGAGCTGTGAGAGTGTTAGTTTCTGTTGTCTGAGGCTCCAGGCTGTGGTGTTTTGTTAGGGCAGCCCGAGCAGACTGAGACAGTAGGCAATTATCACGTGTGCTGTTTGGCACCAAAACTAGCTTGCCCCTTGGATCAGCGTGTTGAGCAACTCATCACAAAGAAATAACTATTATTGCAAACTGTGAGTTAGCAACTTATTTCAAAGATTGGTCATCCTGTGATGTTTTTATTTTCCTTTATGTAATATTTCCGACTACCTATAAATTTAGCTCTGGAGTTGAATTCTGTGTTTCATGCTATGTATGTATATCATAGACAGACAGGCACAAGTCATAAGGCACCTGGGATCAAGAAACAAACGAGTACCAGAAAGCTTCTCTTGCTTCCTTCTGGTAATCACCGAGGCCTCACTTCCCCCAACTACCATGGAAGGTAACTATTACAGTTAATTTTTTATTCAACAGTTTTGACATTGGTTGTATTTCTTCCACATGATGGTTTTTGAATTGAATCTAATCTCAGACCCTGATTTTTGCCTCTTAAAATATTCTTTTCTTTCATTCTAGCTGCTTTTATATTCTTGGCCTTTGAACTGTTAATAATTTAGGCTCGCCCTGTCACCCCTTCCCCCAACATGCAGTTTGTGCATTGCATTGTAAAGAGAGACTGTTTTACAGATTTTAGGAAATCGATTTCATAAGCCCTTATAAATAAATAAAATGTTTGCATCAGCTTTATTTTGTGAATCTTGAATTTCAAACTTAAAAGTAGAGTTTGTGGTTTAATTTGCTTATGTTTTAGCTTGGTATGCACATAGTGCTCTGTGGGGTGCCATTTCAGCTACCATTATTATACTGAAAATATCTATAACGGAGACATGCCTGTGAATATTCTATTTTTGAATGCTCTTCTAATGAGGTATTAGATCAGAGGTGGCATTACATTTTGGAGGGGCTGCTGATAACTGGAGTTTGCATATTATAATATTACATTGCCTTTTCAGTTGGTACCCACTGATAATGACAGTAGCTCACGGTCAAGAAGGAATCTTAGTTCTGAGTTAAGATATGGGATGAGAAGGATGTATGTGTTTTATTCATGCACGGGTCAGTTTTTCCAATCAAGTACACTTTTGGTGTTTACAATGGAAATTACCCAAAATATATAATTTAATAGGGAAGTAATTCATCGTTTATACAATAGCTGAAGAATATTGACATTTATAAAGTGAGATAAATATATATGATTATCAGTGTTTATACTGAAAAACACATATTACAGTATTATCAGTATTTTTCTAAATATAGATATTTTACTGATTCTTCTAATATAGTGAATATTCTGCTTTGAGTAGAAAAAGACTGTAAGGCATGTAGATATTTTTGAAAATATTAAATATTTTGAGTTCTAAATTGAGATACATTTAGTTCTTCTATGCATTGTTTCCAGTGCATGTAAATGAGTTTTATATATTGGTTAAATGGTTTATCAAACAGAAGCAGCATAGCATATACTCACATTTATTTATATATAAATATATATTTCCCTATAAACATTGATATGCATACGTATATTCAGGCACGCATAGATACATGTACATATACACTGATACATAGACATATACATGGGTATATTACAAGCAGTTGGCTATATGCAGTTGTATCTGTTGGTCAAGCAGTCTTTCTAAGACTATGTTAAATGCATGGGAAGAGGAGATATTTGGAACACAGGGCAAGAACAAGACCAAGTGGAACCCACAAGCATGACCTGGAGCCTGTGAACATGGGCAGAAACCCGTGTCTGTTCTTACTGCTTCAGACCCTGATGGTATAGGTTTCCCATAGAATTTGGGGCTCTTCTTCCAGGAGCATAACTTACACATGCCTGGTCTAGTGGTTGGAGAAACTCCTGATGGAGGTGGAGCAGTTGCAGGGCTAGCCCCTGCTCACCCAAATGAGGTGACTCAGCAGAGAGGCGAGGTGGTGTGAGAGCTACAAGTGACTGCTGCTTGTAGCAGCCTTCTTCATTTCTCACAAGAACCTGCCTCATGTCCCACCCAACTAGATGTGTAAGGAAAGAGAATTCTGAGAAATGTAGTTCACAGCCCAGATGAGACGACCCATTACAGAGCTACCACAGAGAGTTTTAGATCTCTCTCTCTCTCTCCCCATGTGTGTCTCTGTCTCTGTCTCTCTCTCTGTCTCTTTTCTGAGATGGAGTTTCACTCTTGTTGCCCAGGCTGGAGTGCAATGGCGCAATCTCGGCTCACCGCAACCTCCACCTTCTGGGTTCAAGCAGTTCTCCTGCCTCAGCCTCCAGAGTAGCTGGGATTACAGGTATACACCACCACACCCAGCTAATTTTGTATTTTTAGTAGAGATGGGGTTTCTCCAGGTTTATCAGGCTGGTCTCGAACTCCTGACCTCAGGTGATCCGCCCTCCTCGGCCTCCCAAAGTGCTGGGATTACAGTTGTGAGCCACCGTGCCCAGCCTAGATCTCTTTTATGGGCTATGAGATTGATTTTTTTTTTTAACTGAATATGGTAATATTTTTAATACATCATCAACAAGTTATATTAGTGTGTTCTGCCCTATTAGCAAATGATCTACTAACAGAAATCCCCAGACTCTTTCTAAATATACAGTTTTGTTGATTAATTAATCATTTAATATTCTTAGGTAAGTTGAGATATGAGGTGGTAAATGTCAATTTGTGCAATTTCTTTACATCATCAAAATTATTATAATATTTTTGTTGGACCACTGGAAGGATCTCCTTTTTTTTATTTTTTATTTTTTTGCATCTCACAGATAGTCATTCATGTCATGAAGTTAATGACACAGAAGTACAGTAATGTTCCATATTCTCATCTTACATGTAAGGGACACCGACATTTCATCTCGTGTGTCCTCCAAGTAAATCTGGTCAGGCATGGCCATGAGGAGGCACAGACCCATAGCTTTCTTCTTCTGTCAGCACTTCTGATTTTGTAAATGATGAAGCTCATCAGCCCCATTCCTCCCTAAATCTTCTGGTAAACCAGGCCATCGCTGCGCTTCGTGGGCTTCCACACATTTTCAGTAATTCTTCGAAGCATCTTGGCACAGGACATGGTGCAGGCTACATCAGGGTCCCATAGCCAACAACTAGGGATCTCTTTTATAGAGCACTTCACTCAATCAGGATGTGCTGTTAAACAGGATATAATGAAATACAGGTACAACGGGGAAAATGAAGTGAAAAAGGCCGGTTCAGTAGAGTTTAACTGTAACTATCAGGTCTGTGGAGCTTGACACAGATCTGGGCTCATGGCGAGAGGGACCTATAGAGAGTTGATAGATCAGTTTTCTTTTTAATACATCACCTCAGTAAAGTTTGCAGGTTTATAACTTCATAAATAAATGGTTCTTTTATTCTCTTAAAAAATAGGTTATCACAATTTCTTTAATACTAAAACAATGTCGGCATGGAAATCATTTACATAAATGACATCTTGATGGGAAGCATAAGTTTGAATTTTGTCGCTTAAGTTGCATGCTCTTTGCATTAGTAGCTTTAGCAAGATGTTTTCTTGCATTAGAAACACTTAGTGTTTCTGCATTAAGTGTCTTGGTGTTTTTTAGAGACAGTGAGGGAAAGGGATGGGTGTTGGCATGGTACTAGTGAGTTGCAGATACACCCATACTATCATGTATTGAGCCTTGGCTCCTAACAGCAAAGAAGGCAGAAATATGTCTCATTAATAGTAGGCTTGTATGCTTTTACATGAAGATTCGGTTTCTCTTTATCCCACATAGACCCCAGTATTAGGATTAGAAGAGTGACCCTTCCCTAGTTGCATTTTAGTATTGTCTAAATATCATTGCATTTAATATCTGAAATATATTCTGCTCAAGTTATGCCTTGCTGAGTTTCTTCCACAGGAGGTTAATGGAGGATTGATAAATATAGACATGGTGTTTTGACTTGAGAAAAATACATTTTTTTTTTTTTAAACCAGAAAGTCCAACAGGCTGATAAGGTACCCTTGAATTAAGCTCAGGGAAGGTAGGTAGATTTCACTTTTTGTCTGCTTCTACTTGTTGAGGTGACTGAGTAGAGACTGTTGAGAGAGATTCTGAGGCTGCCTGTGATGTCATGGGGACAAATGCCCACGATAAATCAGTGGCAGCATGCACACTGACTGGCCATCTCTGATTTGGTTGAATAGGACTGTCTTTGGAAATTTGATGAAAATGCTGAATTGTGCAGATGCTGTTTATTCTAGAATGGCTCCTTAAACTTATTAGATGCCTTAAAACAACTTATTCAGATAGAGTAGATAATAATTGTAATTAAAATGTCTTGTACCTCTATTCCACATCTATAGCTTTATGAATATGTATTGGTAGATGAGACTTTTTGAATATAGCTGTCTCTATTTTGAATGTAGTTTGTTTATAAAAAAACATTTTTTTAGTGTAGCAAAACTCAGAATTTATGTTGATGAAATTGGATTTTTTGTCTTTTATTAACGATTAAATAAGTAGGGATATATTTAAAAATTAATAGCATGTGTCTTGTAAATAGAAAACAAATACTGGACATTTTTGACAATATGAAAATTAAAAGAAACAGGTTAAATAAGGTCTTGGTGTGAGATGTGAACTTTCTTTTGCAGGTGAGAGCAAACTATGCATATAAAATAGGAAACTATGGTTACTATGTGTAGATCAAAGAGCGGTCTACATTGTATCCTAGTACTCTATTTGCACTGAATTGTCTATGAGCCAGTGTCCTTGTCAGCTACTAAAGATCATTTTCTGTTTCCCTTTTTCAACTAAAGATTAGGGCTGAAGTAGAGCCCAGTATCTCATTCTATTTCCTTCTCCTCTGTCTCTTCCCCCTTCTTAAGGGTATTCGTATACATATCCGTGCACTGTGGTTAGTCATTGTCATGGAAGTTTTGGATATGGTGTGAGATGGTAATATGTTGACAATGAATTATGCAAAAATGAGAATTCTACCGCAAAAATTCTTTAATTTCAAATTGTTGCAGAATTTTTATAGGATTCTTCACCTTTTTCATTCTAGTTCACTGTCTTTTCTGCTATTTACTAGACTTTTGTTCAAAGCTTTCACTTTTGTTTTGGAAAAAACAGGAATTGCTTTTATTATTGTTCTTTGAGAAATGTTGTATTTACTGTTCACCTATCTGTAATAAACTCTTAGAATTAAGTGCAATTGACAATGATTGCCTTAAATCCTGGTGGGTGGGATGATCCATGTTACCTGGATTTGGTCAAATGGGAATAATGTGTATTACCCCATGAATTTGGATGCTCATTCATTTGTTGTTCATTCACTCAACATGTATTTATTCAGGGCCTCATTTGTTTCAGGTGTATGGTTCAGCTCTGAACAGCACTGACCAAGTCTCCACCTGGAACTCACCTTCAAGTTTAGGGGTGTCAGAAAATTAGCAGCAGCAACAAAAACAATGTGAGAGAATGTCAGGATGTGATGAATACTTTGAAGAAAAATAAAGCAAAGGGATTGAGAGTGATTGGGGATAGGGATGGTTCTTATTTTGGGTAGGGTACTTGTAGAATTTGACCTTCATAAGGCCTATAGAGGCAGGTGAGAGCTCACCTTGGAAAGATCTTCCTGCCTCATTCTCCGTGATGGACACAACGCTTCAAGTGCTCATCAGCTCTTCCCATGTCCTGTTTCTTCTTATGCACTTTATGGCTTTTCCCTCAGCTGCACTGTTCATTCCACAGGGGCAAAGACAGCAGCTGTTTTTTCTTTTTTTTTTTTTTTTGAGATGGAGTCTCACGCATTGTCGCCCAGGCTGGAGTGCAGTGGTGCCATCTCAGCTCACTGCAGTCTCTGCCTACCAGGTTCCATGATTCTCCTGCCTTAGTCTCCAGAGTAGCTCGGATTACAGGTATACGATACCATGCCTGGCTAATTTTTATATTTTTAGTAGAGACAAGGTTTTACCATGTTGGTCAGGCAGTTCTTGTACTCTGGACTTCAAGTGATCCGCCCACGTCGGCATCTGAAAGTGCTGGGATTACAGGAGTGAGTCACCGTACCCAGCTAGCAGTTGTTTCATTTACCCAATACACTCTGTGTACATGTCAAAGTGGGTTATCAATAAGTAGTTCCTAATAAGTGAATTAATTCTTTAGTTACCTTCAGTTGTAAGTACAGGTTGAGCATCCCTTATCCAAATGCTTGGAACAGAACTGTTTCAGACTTCAAATTTTTTTTGGATTTTGAGGTTTTTTTTGAATTTTTGATTATTTGCATTATGCTTCCTGGTTGAACATGGCAAATCTGAAAACTCGAGATCTTTATGCTCCAGTGAGCATATTCTTTGAGTGTTACGTTGATGCTCCAAAAGTTTCGGATTTCGTAGCATTTTGGATTTCAGATTTTTGGATTAGGGATGCTCAGCTTGTATTTCAAGGAATCAGGTGATCATTACTTTCTTTAGAAAGACTTTCTTGTCCCATTAAAACCATCTGGGCTTTTTCTTTGGTATTAGTCTTATACTTTAAGCACTATTACTCAATGTATTATCTGTTGATTGGACTTTTTCCTCATGAAATCTGTGGCTCCTTTTTTGAGACTGAGGTTGTTTCTTCTTTACCCATCTGTATCTCCTACATCTGGTGCTGTGCTGCCACAGGTGATGCATTCAAAAAATATTTATTGAATGAACACAATTTTAGTGATGTAAATTATAATAGCAAGTAAAATGAATGTTCAGAAACAGTACAAATTGATATCTACTGGGAAAAGCTTTTTAGTAAAACAAGTATTAGTGTAAATATGACATTAATTTTTACTGGCAGAAATCTCTGTTCTTCCTAAATTTGAACAATTTTCTTGTTGGTAAATTACTATTGTGCATGATGTCATCTAAAAATAGCAGTTAGGATTTCATCATGGTTAAATAAAAGAAACAACAAATAAAAAAATCCCAAACTGGGTACTGTCTATATATTTATATTTGTTTCAGTACAACTATTACAATTATGTTCAAAGATAGAGTTACTGCTTTTGGTAGTTTGGTGTGCAAAATTAAATTGATATGCCAACAAATAGGAAATATAATGACTTACTTAGGCTTATAATGTATCATTATACTATATTGAGGCATATGTAGTCATTACATCATATCACACACAGGCATGTATAGGTTTATACCATATAATTTCCTGGTAATCCCATCAGTTACTGTGTTTTATGGTTGAAGGTCTTTCTTCACAGTTCCTTGTATCCTCTGCTATGTAGCCTATTTATAACTTCATTCTGACTTCTGCTCAGGGTAACTATTGTGCTTTTAAGCAGAAGAGAAGCATGTTGCTTCAGGTGTATTCCTGGGACTAGTGAAGACCCAAAGAACTGTGGCCAATCAGCTTTCTGCTTGCTGACCTTTTTCTGTGGGGCTCCTTGATCAGTTTTGAAAGGGAGAGCTGGCTCCAGCCCTTTCTGGGGGAGCAGCCTGGTGTGATGGCAGGTCCAAGTCAGGCCAGGAATGTCTTCTCATCCTTCCTTGGTGGGGTCTGCCAGCTTGCTGTATGGCTGCCACAACAGGAACCCCGCACGCGGCTTGATTGGTGAGGATTTACATGTGTGCTAATTAGAGTGGAATAAATGATTGGCTGTTTGCTGCATTGCCATAAAGGGTGCCCAGATGTACACACTACATGAACATAATGTGCCCAGGCATGGCGCATCAAAGTTTGTCAGCTGCATTACCTCAGCAGGCTTAGGGCCTGTCGCAGAGAATTTGCTGATAATCGTCCCCTATGATTTAGTGTCTTACTTGGTGAAAGTGAAAGACCTCAAAATAATGCCTTGGCAACAGAATTTTTGATCCTTTAGGAAAATAACAAAATATGCTTGAACTTAACTGGGAATAATGAATAGATGACTTTAAGCTATGTATATTCAAATTATGATTTCTTATATTTTGAAATGTTTTCCAGTAAAACAAATAAAATATCAAGTAAATTGGCATAATCGAATAAATTTAATCTTTAAAAATTGCATACGTATCAGTCTTTTAGGTTGAATTAAGCCATGTTAAAACCACTCATGCATATATCTGATAGAAGATGTAACATGGAATTATTTCATTGAAATTCCAAAAGCACACTTTACTAGAACTTATCTCTATTATGTGTATATTTAAAAATCCATAATGTATCTTCTTTGTAAATGTACAGCCACCACCCAAAAATCCTTGTGTTGCATTTATGCTCAAAATCTGTAATATCTGATTACTTTGACAAGTAATTTTGTAGTTACACGTTCATAATATTGTTAATGTATTAATGTACAATGATTAAATGGTTAAGCTGCCACATTAAAGTTATGAGTAGGAACATTTATCCAGCATGGCTAGGCAGGAACAAAGCCTGTCCATTTACAGATGGCGTTATTCAATCTCTGTGCTCCTCTGAGATGTCAGTGTGATAGCATTGATTCTTAGGTTTGATACTGTGCCGCACTTGAATGACCCAATACAGTTCAGTGATAAGGTTAAGTTAATTACTGTATCTGTGCTATGCAGCTTTCACTTGATTACTGCTGAGAAAGATTTTGATGCCTTTTGCTTTAATTAAGCAAAAGGGAATGAACAGATATAATTGGTTTTTGAAATAATCCTGTCACTATCAACAAGCATCATGTGTTTCCTCCAACTTTGTTGTATGTACTTCTAGAAGCAACATTCTGTGGAGGGAATGAAGTTTTTACATTATATTACACTGAAATGTTACCGTATTTCATTAATGTGAATTTATGAATAGTTTAAACAGTATATTTTTTAAAGAATTTTGACCTGAAAAAAATGTCTGTTTGTGACTTCTGATAACTATTTTATGTGTTCATGTAAATACACTAAAGATGTCACTTTCGATACATTTTAGTGCTTTGGCATTTCAGAAGTCTTTTTAACCCGGTTTTGAATGATGGCAGATAAATTTAGCTTTAAAACAATATTTAAGTTTTCATGATTTTTGCACATTACCTCTGTTATATTTAATTGATTTGACTAATCCTGCAGGGTTTATACAGATTAATAGAAATTAATAGAAAAGTAGAAATGAAAACCTCTCTAGTGTAGCATGAGGCTTCTCATTTTTATTTTTTCTCGTGTAGGGGTATTGACTTTCACTTTAATATTTTCACTTTAAGCTTTTAATTGAGATTTTTCTGACTGTTTGACTAGACATGCATAATTGCACATGTTCTTCCCGTGCTGCTGTTTAATGAGCATATCTAAAATACGCGAGCAGTGTAGTTTGGGAAAATGTTATAAGGTTTGACTGAATGTAAGTTCTTCCCCCTAGCCTTTCTAGGTACCTGCCCATTCCTTTTCCCACAGATACTGGAACATTGTCAATACTGTCCTCATGGGTGTTACAGCTGTACACATCATGTCTGTGGGATCGTCCACATCACCCATCTTCTCTGAGTAATATGTTTGTAAATACACCTCACAGTGATGCTAGATTCAAATGAGATAATAAGAATGCTTTTTTTCTTTAAAAATTAGCAGTAAAGGGCTGCAAGTTTTAGTAATTTCTTCTTAGTATCTAATACATGTTTTCAGATCTTCATGAGCTCCCAAGTTAATCAAATGAACTAATTGTTGCGTTTGGCTTTTGTTCTCTCTATTTTAAGTCAATGCAGTGAATCTGAATGGAGAATGGAAAAACTGGCTCTGTGAATAGACGAGTGAGGCTGAGCTATTTCTCTAATGTCCTGTCAGAATGAGACAACAGTTTAAAATGAATGATGAATCAATTCACTCTGTCCATTCTCCATGGATGCTATTAATGGGAGTGGGCTGGGGAGGGGCTATTAAACTTCAAAATAAGTCGCCTAAAATTTAGATTTTAATTGGTGTCCAGTTTTAATCTTGGTTATTTGGGTTGGCAGAATAAAGCACCCTCCCCTCACACTCCCCAAAGAGTGTCCATGTCCTCATCCCCGGCACCTGTGACTACATTATTTTGCCTGGCAAAGGGGAATGAAAGTTGCAGTGGAATTTAAGGTGGCCAGTCAGCTGACCTTAAAACAGAGAGACTATCTGGAGGGGCCCAATGTGATCACAAGGGTCCATAAATATGGAAGAGGCTCCGTAAGAGAAGGTATGATGACACGATGTGAGAAGGACTTGATTCCGCACAGCTGGTTTCAAGATTGAGGAAGGGGCCATGAGCCAGCAAGTGTGGGGGACTGTCATCCCTTAGAGGTTCCAGAAAGGAGGCAGTCTTATTGACACCTTGATTTTAGCTCAGTCATTCCTGGGCTGGACTTCAGAACTGCAGGTCTGTAAGATAATAAATATGTGTGTTTTACTAAGTTTGTAGTAATTTATTACAGTATTTCTAATACCATTGTTATCCAAAGTGAAGTTATTCATTAGCTTATTTTATTTTATTTTTTGAGATGGAGTCTCTCTCTGTCACCCAGGTTGGAGTGCATTGGCATGATCTCGGCTCACTGCAACCTCTGCCTCTCAGGTTCAAGCGATTCTCCTGCCTCAGCCTCCTGGGTAGCTGGGATTACAGGCACGTGCCACCACACCCGATTAATTTTTGTTTTTTTAGTGGAGAGGGATTTCACCATGTTGGCCAGGCTGGTCTTGAACTCCCAAACTCAAGTGACCCACCCGCCTCGGCCTCCCAAAGTGCTGGGATTACAGGCGTGAGCCACTGCCTCCCGCCCTTATTAGTTTATTTAAAAGTAAACCTTTTTATCACTTTGTATTTATTTTTTGTTGTGTCTGATTTGGCCCTGGCGTGTGTCATATATGTGTCTGACTGATACAGGAAGGCCTTGTGCTTGCCCATTTCAGGAGTTGGTGTTCTGGGACCTTGTCTTTGACAAGGTCCAAATTTAAAATGTGGCTATTAGCAAGGCAATTGTATTTAGAATTAGAAGTCTTGGGTTCATGTCCTAGCGCCTATGTCTTAGTTATTGGAAAATGGGATTAGTTTCTTCATTTAAAATTAGAAAAATGCTGCTTCTTTTGGGTAATTGATGAGACAATATGTGTGTATCTGCTTAGAAAATATAAAATGCTATTTGAGCCCAGGTTACTATTAAGATTTCAACCTTTAGTTCCAGCCTTAATGGTTTAGGCTGTGGTTTAGTGTGTGGAAGGCTTTGAGGAGCATGTGCTTTGGTTAGTCCTTTTCCCAGTAGTCATGGCGAAGCCATCCAAGTGGTCAGATCTCCCACCCCTGAGATTTGTATGTGAGAAACAGAATTCATTTTCTGAGGCTTTCCTGTGGAGGCCATGAGAGGAGGCTGTCTCCCTGGAGGCAGGGAGGCTGGTTCTGAGGCTGACAATCTAGGCAGGGTGTGATGCATGTTGGATACAGGTGGGAGGAATAGAGAATGTAGAGGACTATTGGGTAGATAGCTGGACTGGCTAGCCGAGCAGGTTCTGCAGTGGGGAAAGAGTATGAATTTGTAGAAGCATTGAGGTTTTGCTGTCAGTTGGCTATCCAGGAAGGGCTGGTGAGATCAGAAGTGGTGTTAAGGCCAGGGAGCATAGGCTGTGGGTCACTGGTGTATGGGAGAGTGCTGGAGCATACAGAAGGAAGAAGACAGGAAGTCAGGGTTTGGTGGGAGAAAAATAGCAATGCATGGGACTTGGGCAGATTTTTTCTTAGAAGATGGCTAAAATGGCATCTGGAAAGCTTGTCATTCCCTTTTAAGTAGCAAGGGTTGGAACATAGAGGACCTGCCAGTCAGGGCCTTTTGTTAGTTACTTGGCCTTATTGATACCTGCATTTCAACTTTCTGCTTCAGTTTTCTGAACGGTACAGTTAGCGCTTGGGTAAGTGATCTCTGAGCACACTGGCAGATGTTAAATTCCCTGTCTCATGCCTTTGCTCCACATTAGGAAAGGAACACACCAGGGGTTTGGAATAAAGGAACTCCAAGACTCCTCCAATCTTTAAAATAAATGACATGGGCAATTTATACATGCTGATTAAAAAATCAGCATTTTTCTATATTTATTAAGGCACTGAGTAAAACTTACTAGATTTACCTGGAACATTTTAGCATCTTTTTTTTTTTTTTTTTTACATATCTTGCAGTGACAGTATATATTGTGTTAGTATTATGTGATTAAAACATAGTTTCATTTAAATTTTAAATCATTAAATAACAGATTTAAAAAATAGATTTTAAATAATTATTTCTTAGATATCCTCCTTCAGGAGGCAAATTTGACTTAGGCATTTGGAAAGCTTGGCCAGGTTGTTTTGTGCTGATACATTAACAGTCAAGAAATAACTCTTGGTTTTATTATGGTGAAAGTTTATTAAAAGAGAAATGCCCTCTTATGTGTCATAATGAATAAAACAAAACTATAATATCTCCCAAATTTTGTAATACGTGTACAAACAGACTGTGCTATAGAGAATAGCCTATATTCCTTACTGTTTTTTTAAAAATTACTATTGGGTATTTGACAGTGATGCCATTACAAATATTTTAAATTCAGAACTCTGTAGGTAAATTATGTGCAATAGCCCTTTCTTTCTAAATGACAACTAATGGACTTCTTTGAATATTATGTTTGGCATAATATGGCAGAACTAACAGTAGTGATTAAAAGGCTTATGTTTGTATGTGACATCTCCTAGAAGGCTTGAAATAATTTGGCCTTGTGTGTTAACATTCAGAAATCTTAGTTATGCCTAAATGTATTAAGCTGCTTATCATTTCAGCTGAGGTGTAGTAATTTTTACTTTGGGACATACAGAAAAGCTATTTGAAAAGTTACTTTCTTATATCAACTGAAGCTTTTAAAAATGAATTTGAATCGCTTATTATAAAGAATATTTTCTTGCCTCTTTTTAATAATATAGAATAGTCATAAGCAGTAGCTTCATTTATTGTTGGAAAAAATGTAATTGCAAAAATTAACTTGTCATACACCATAGCTCAGCAAAGTCACTTCTTATAAGTCTGTGGTCACAGTATGTTTTTTGCAGTTCAGCATCTGGCTCTGTGGGATACTGATGGCTTCTAGGAAGCAAAGTACCAGGGTGAACAATTAAATGCAAAATGACAGCATAAAATATGCTTGTGGTTATATGAAAGACACATTTATGAATTTTGCAGATCACTGTCATTTTTGCATTCATATTTTCTCTTGCTTTGTTAGCTTAATAATTTTAGTATAATTTATTTTTCCTTTTTAGAAGTGAACAGTGCTGTTTTGATTTTCCTGGTACTTGTTTATATCTTCCTTGTTTGTCAGTTTTGAAGACTAGTAACTCTTTTACTGTCTTCTGGCATGATGCTTTCAACTTTATTTTTAAATCAAAGAATTTTTAAAAATTGCATAGCCATTGTATTATTGGTAAAATTTTTTATGATTATTAGTATTATCATATGTGGGTTGAACAATATTCACCACCTGGAAATAAGGTTTGTCAGCACTTAGTTTTCTCATAGTATCAGGTAATGTTTTGAAGTGTTTTTTTTACAATGCCAATTCTCAGATTTCTTGGGGGGTAGAACAGTCTGACATAAGGAGTCAAATAGGATGTGCCCAAAGTTGGTAATTTTTTTTTGCTTTTTCTTGCATAAATCTCCTCTGCTCACAGTGGAACTGGTGGGAGTTCTAGACAGGGCGTCGCTCTGGATAGCCAGGTTCCCAGGCAGCCTTGCACTGCTCCATTGTCTCTGCTCCCTGGGTAGCCCTGCCTGTCTGCCTGGACTGTGTACAGTGCTTTTCCTTACAAAACCTACACGTGAACCAGTTACCTTTACCAGTCATCTTCCACGTCCCGCTGCCTTACTTTCTTTTTACTTGTACTTACAGTATCCCCTTTTCCTGGAATACTTCCTAATGATTTGGGTAAATCCACTCTGAACTTGAAATGTGGTTCACACTGCCTGTTCTCTGAAGACTTTCTGATCTCTCAGCAGTCCACGGTAACTTGTGCTCCCATGTCGTATTTTGTGGATCTATTATTGTTACTATCCAAATGTGCGTATTTAAAGAAATCACTTCACATATTTACTGAAACGTGACTCTACGCTGGGTATTGTGCCAGACTCTGGCATATTGTGATGAAAGGTATATTTCTTTTGCTCAAGAAAGTCATGCAGCCAGTGGAAATGTGATGCAGTGCGAGCTGTGGTGGAGGCGCTGGTGACTGGAGATGCCTTGGCAGAGCAGCTCATCCCATCACAGGATTTTCAGTGTGGATGCTTGGGGAGCTGGCACTCACTGGAGGACAGCCACAGAGTGTTCCAAAGGGCCTCCTGTCCCAGCAGTTACTGAATAGATGGTTTGTTGAATTGAACTACATGCTCGAGGGTTACCCATACAACTTTTTAAAAAAAAATTTAATTATTTCACATGAGAATCTTTGACAAATTGACTTTGTAGTTTTCTGTTTTTGGAACTTCCATACAAGATGATTTGAAATTTTCTTGATGACTCAGGATTATCATTTTGTGTATGTTATCATGCCAAGCTCTAAAAAATCAATGTTCTTAGCATATTTTGACCTGGAGAAGGCTGTTTTCAAATACCTGCTTGCTCCCTGATTACTTTACTTTTTCGTAATCCTGTCTGCCTCTTGTTTCTTGTCTCTTTTCCCATTTTACACTATTGTTGATCTTGTCTGTAGTCATGCAATTGCTGTCCATTGTTTCCCATCCATAAGAAGCCAGTGAACCAGCTTTAGCAGTATAGATCAGGAAAGGGTGCTGGGTTTGAGTAGAGTAGGGAACTTAGAGACTGTCCCTTATTCAGAGTACTGAAGTGCAAACATGGTTTTTTCAAATAGATATTTTGCTGCTCCAAGCCCTTTTGGCAGGTTTTTAATTTTTAGTTGTATCTTGAGAGGTGATGCTGCTACATTCATGAGTTTTTGATAGCTGAGAAGTTAATGTTTCTCTCAGTTCATATTGTTTCAGTTGCTCTCATGACATGATGTGACCTGTTTTGCCTTATTGTGGGAATGTTTTTAGGTGGTTTATGTTTTAACAGTACACAAGGCTTATTTTATTCATTTGTTCTTATATTCCTTTTATTTCTAGTATCACAGCAGACATTTTGTGTGTGTGTGATTGACTTTGAATACATTAAGGTACATCAGTTTTATTTATTAATGGAGGCGGGTTCACAAATGCTGAGGTTAGGAGTCAGTGACACCCTGTGAACTAATTGCTCTGTTTATCTAGCAGTAAAGCAACTCTAGGACAGCCTCAGCAGTCAATATTTAACTTATCCGTGGAGTTTTACATGTAAAACTTAAAATAACAGTAAAAATAACTTTTGGACCCTACCCTTATGAAACTGAAAACCTGCCTGGTGAAGTAAACAACACAAATTTCTCAAGTTAAAATATACTATGGTAAAAATTAATAAAATATGAGAAGTGTTTCGAAATAATCAACAATAAATTACCTCTAATTTATGACATAAAGAAAGCAATGTATCGGTAATGTTTGTTTGTAGTTCAGCCTACTTATGTTGATATGTTAATTTCAAGTATGTTGAAATAGATCGCATTTTAAAATAAGCATTACTGTCTTCATTGTTGTGATTGTTACTGCCTACTTAATGCTTTCTGTTAAATGGCCTTATACACATTCCAACTCGAACATTCATAGAGAAACTGTAATCGCAAATATGTGGACCACGTGTAATGTATTTATATACAGAGAGAGTGTGGTATAGTATGTGTTGTTATTAGTATTCTCATCTTTTAAAAACAAAAAATACATATACGTATATGAGAGTGTGTATATGTGTATGTATGTGTACGCATGCATATCTTTTAGCATTTTCAGATTGGCCCAGGTGATTCTGACCTAGCCATTTCTGCTGTAATTTTAGAAATGTAAAAATTATGTGTAAAAATGACAATAAAAGTCAAATTATTCTGTTTATAGTGTGCAATTAATTATTTGTGACAAGTCCTATTAAGGAGGAGGCTGTTTTGCTCAGCATTGGTTTGGACAGAAAGATCATAAGTCAAGATTGTACTCCTGAGTCCGATAGTGGCACCTTTTTTTCTCTGCAAATACTGTAATAGCTTTACATCCTGTGATTCTGTGGCGAGTGCAGAGACATGATACATTCAAAATGAATCAAACTATAAAATTCACTTATTTCTCACATGATAACTGTTGCTGCCTTCAGTAATAAAACTGAATTATGTATACAGATCTAAAAACAATCTATGAGATATGAGGTCAGTTTCTTTCGATAGCCATAGGTAAACAATTTGTGTGATCATTGTTTATAGTAAACCTGTTAAGATTTTATTCGCTTACATTTGAAGCAAATTTAAGGCTTAAAACAAACAAACAAAACACCACCCAAACTAGAAACTTTAAAAAAAATGTAACTTGCTTATATAAGTTGAATGTCCCTTCTACAAAATGCTTTGGACCAGATGTGTTTTGGATTTTGGATTTTTTCAGATTTTGAAATACTGGCATTATACAATATACTTACTGGTTCAGCATCACTAATCCAAACATCTGAAATTTGGAATGCTCCAGTGAGCGTTTCCTTTGAGTGTCATATCTGTGATAAAAAATTTTCAGATTTTAGAGTGGTTTGGTTTTTGGATTTTCAGATTAGGGATACTAACCTGTATTTGCAAATTTTTCTCAACTGTTAAATTTTATTTTAATTTTAGACTGGTGGATAAAGCTAATTTATTTTTAAACCCTTGTTCATTCATTCAATTTTTTTTAACTCGGTGAATTTATTGCAGAACAATTTATATGCCATAAACAGCATCCTTTTAAAGTATACATTTTGATGGGTTTTGACAATTCTATACACCTCTGAAACCATTGACGAATAAAGATAAAAGAACGTTCCTATTTCCTCAAAAGATTCCTGTGCTTTTTTGCAGCCCCCTCCCTTCCTGGCTGCCAGAAGGAATCAGAGATTACTTTTTGTTACTGTAAACTTATTTGCTAAAATCATGTGGTGTGCACTTGTGTATAAGAGTCTTTTTGTGACCAGCCTGAGCAACAGAGTGAGACCCTTTTTTTTTTCCTTTACAAAAAGGAAAAAAAATTAGCTAGTTGTACTGGTGCATGCCTATAGTCCCAGCTACTTGGGAGGCTGAGATGGAAGGATCACTTGAGCCCAGGAGTTCAAGGTTGCAGTGAGCTGTGATCATGATATTGCATTCCAGCCTGGGTGACAGAGTGACACCTTGTCTCAAGAATGTGGGGTAAAGGGAAGGGGTCTTTGTGTGGATGTGTTGCCGAGGTTGGCCTTGACTTCCTGTGCTCAAGTGATCTCCTTGGCTCAGCCTCCCAAATAGCTGGGACTCTAGCTGTGTGCCACTGTACTCAGCTTTGTTAAATTTATTTTTGCATTATTGTAAATGGAATTGTTGACTATTAATATTTTAAATGTAATTGATTTTTGCGTATTCACCTTGTATCCTATGACTTTTCTAAATCTACTTATTCTAGTAGCTTTTTAAGATTCTTAAGAATTTTCTTCGTAAGTAATTTCATATCTCCTATGAAAGGAAATAACTTTATCTGTATTTATCTTATCTTTATGCCTTTAATTTGCTGTTCCATTTTATTTTTAATAATATGCTTTTCTTAAAATCTATTGTCTGTCATTAATATATCTTCTCTAGTCTTCTTGTGGTTACTGATTGCATAGAATGTCTTTTTGAGTATTTTTTAATTAAAAACTTTTTATAGGATATGACTTGTTGCCTTTATTGTATTTTTTAAATTGACATATTAATTGTACATATTCTTAGGGGACATTAATGATGCTTGGAAGCATAAAATGTATAGTGATCAGATCAGGGTAATTAGCATGTCCATCATCTCAGACATTTATCATTTGTTTGTATTGGGAACATTCAATATCCTCCTCCTAGCTATTTGAAAGTGTATAATACATTATTGTTATCTGTAATTCATACAGTGGTGTAGAACACTAGAAAGAGTTCCTCCTGTCTGGCTGTAATTTTGTATCCTTCAACACATCTCTCCCTATTCCTCCCTTCCTCC
This sequence comes from Pan troglodytes, assembly GCF_028858775.2. Lineage (NCBI taxonomy): Eukaryota > Metazoa > Chordata > Mammalia > Primates > Hominidae > Pan > Pan troglodytes. The sequence continues at coordinate 84,773,845 of NC_072415.2, forward strand.
TACGCTTCCTACCCACTAGTATCCTCTGTTCTACTTTTTACTTGCTTGCTTACTTACTTACTTACTTATTTATTTAGAGATGGAGTCTTGCTCTGTCGCCCAGGCTGGAGTCCAGTGGCGTGATCTCAGCTCACTGCAAGCTCCGCCTCCCGGGTTCACGCCATTCTCCTGCCCCAGTCTCCCGAGTACCTGGGACCACAGGCACCCGCCACCACGCCCGGCTAATTTTTTTTTGTATTTTTTTGTAGAGACGGGGTTTCACCGTGTTAGCCAGGATGATCTCCATCTCCTGACCTCGTGATCCTCCCGCCTTGGCCTCCCAAAGTGCTGGGATTACAGGCGTGAGCCACTGCACCCAGCCCTACTTTTTACTTCTATGCGATCATCTTTTTTTAGCGTCCACATATGAGTGAGAATTTAACTTTCTGTTTCTGGCTTATTTCACTTAACGTAAATTCTTCCAGTTCCATCTATGTTGCTGAGAATAGCAGGATTTCATGTTTTTATGGCTGAGTAATACTCCATTGCGTATATTCACCACATTTTCTTTATCCATTCATCTGTTGTTGGGAACCTTTATGTCTTGGCTGTTGTGAATAGTGGTCCAGTAAACATGGCGGTGCTGATGTCTCTTTTTTATGCTAATTTCCTTTCCTTTGGATGAATGTCCAGCAGTGGGATTGCTGCATCGCATGGTTGATCTATTTGTATTTTTTTTTGAAGAAGAAGAAGTTCCTTATTGTATTCCCCAGTGGTTGTATTAGTTTACGTTTCCACCAACGGTGTATAAGAAATAGTTTCCTTTTCTCCACATCCTTGCCAGCATTTCCTTTTTTTTTTTTTTTTTTTTTTGTCTTTTTGAGAATTGTCATTCAACTGAGGTGAGATGAGACCTCGGTGTGGTTTTGATTTGCATTTCCCTGATGATTAGTGATGTTGAACAGTTTTTCTTATATTTGGTGGCCATTCATTAAAATGTCTATTCAGATCATCTGCCCATTTTTAAATAGGATTTTTTTTTTTTTTTGCTACTGAGATGTTTGAATTCTTTCTATAACTGGTGATTAATCCCTCGTTGGATAAGTAGTTTACAGGTATTTTCTCCTATTCTGTAGGTTGTCTTTTCACTCTGTTGTTTTTTTTCTTTTGCTGTGTAGAACCTTTTTAGTTTGATACAATCCTATTTATTTTTGCTTTTGTTGCCTGTGCTTTTCAGGTCTTACTCATATAATATTTTCTCAGACCAATGTCCTGAAGCAGTTCTCCTATGTTTTCTTCTGTTATTTTCATGATTTTGGGTGTTACGTTTAGGTGCTTGATCCATTTTGAGTTGATTTTTGTGTAGGGTTAGAGGTGGGGGTCTAGTTTCATTCTTCTGCAAATGAATATCAGATATGCAGTTTTGCCAGCATCGTCAATGAGTGTTCTTGAAGTCTTTGTCAAAAAATCAACTCTGTACATATGTGGATTAATTTTTGGGTTCTCTATTCTGTTCCATTGGTCTGTGTGTCTGTTTTTATGCTAGTACCATGCTGTTTTGTTAGTACAGATTTGTAGTATATTTTGAAGTCTGGTAGTGCGATACCTTCAGCTTTTTGTTTTTTTTCTTTTTCTTTTTCTCAGGATTGCTTTGACTATTCAGGGTCTTTTGTGGTTTCATAAACATTTTCGGAGTTTTTTTTCTATTTGGGTGAAGAATGTCATTGGTATTTTGATAGGGATTGCATTAAATCTGTACATTTGCTTTGGGTAGTATTGTCATTTAAACAATGTTAATTCTTATGATTTATGAGCAGGAGATGTCTTTCCATTTGTTTGTATCCTCTTCCCTTTCTTTCATCAGTGATTTGCAGTTTTCCTTGTAGAGGTCTTTCACCTCCTTGGTTAAATTTATTCCTAGGCATTTTATTTTATTTTATTTTGTAGCTGTTGTAAACGGGACCACTTTCTTGATTTCTTTTTCAGCTACTTCACTGTTTGTGTGTAGACATACTTCTGGAACAAGACAATGATGCCCACTCTTACCTCCCATATTCAAAATAGTAGTAGAAGTCCTAGGCAGGCAACTAGGCAAGAGAGAAATAAGTGGCGTCCAAATTGAAAAGGAAGGAAGTCACATTGTCCCTGTTTGCAGGTGACATCATGTTATATTTAGAAAAACCTAAAGACCCTGGCAAAAAATCTTGTAGAATGTATAAGTGAATTCAGTAAAGTTGCAGGATACGCAGTCAGCATACCAAAATCTATAGTGTTTCTGTGAAAATTTTTTTTTTATTTTCAAAATATTTGTCTCTAAATGTAAAGTGAGTCTCTTGTAGCTAGCACATAGTTTGGTCTTTTGATGCAGTCTAAGAATCTCTTCTTTTTCACTGTAGTGTTTATTACCATTTAATGTAATACCACTGGTTTGATTTATAGTTTCTGTTGTACTCTTTACCTTATGTGTTTTGCATTTGTTCTTCTTTTACTGCCTATTTTGTGTTAATATGAATTTTCTCCATCTTCTTTATTTGGGTATGTCTTTACTTCCCCTTTATTATTTAAATATAGTTTTGCTGGATGGAGAGTTCTTGATTGATACTTTGACCGTGTTATTCTTCTGACTTCTACCTTCCATTGTTTGTGATAAATCAGCTCTTAACTGTATTTTTTCTTTATATGGTATGAAGTTAGCTGTTCTTGTATGTGATGAAACTTTTTTGTTGCTTGTGGGATTTTCTCACTGTCTTTGTCTTTTTTTTTTTTTTTTAGCAGCTTGATTATGATGTTTTGGGTGAAGATTTCTTAGTGTTTATGTTTCTTGATGTTGAACTTTTGTCTGTAGATTACTGTGTTTCATCAAATTTGAGGAACTTTCAGCCATTAATTTTTTTTCTCTACTGCTTTCTGTATTTCTCCTAGGATCCTTACTGTACTTTTATTGGAATGCTTCAGATTTTTCCATAGGTCTGTCCGGCTCATTCTTAAAATTTTCTCCTTCTGTTTCACCTTTTTAAAAAATGTTTTTAAAATAATTTTTTCGTGGAGATCCTCTCTAGTTGTCTTACTGGTTTTTCATTTATAGAATCTCCTTGCCACGTTTCTTGCTAGCCTGTCAGTTGCTCAAGCATGGCTCACACTTCTGGGGTTGGCTATGTGTCAGGATTTCCTCATTGGCTTTCTGTCAACTTTGTTACTTTTAGCTGACAACGATGTGGGGTTTTGCCCTCACCCCAAATTTCTTCCTCCCTTCCTCACCTTGGCACAGAGCTCCAGTTTTTTGTTTCAGTCTTGTGTCAGTAAAATTACCATTCTGCCTCTCCAAGTTGAGGAGTTGGTGGAGGGAACTGTAAAATCCCAGGCAGGCACCCCTCCCTCCAGCTCTCTTACCCAAAACTCTAGTAGTTTTTCAAGATAAAGTGCTTTTAATTTGTTGCCTTCATTTGATTTTCAGAATCTTGAAATTGTTGCTGTTGACAATTTTATGCAGTTTTATACTTATTTTTGAGATCTATTGACCTCTTCGTGTGGCCAAACCTGCACGTTTCTCAGTGAGCCATTACTTCTCCCAAAGTTTCTTTTGTCACATTTTTCTTTCCCATTTTCTGTTTTTCTACTTGAACTCTTTAATTAGTTGACTATGTGTTAGACCTCTTGTAATTATTTCTTAGGTACCCGAGCTTCTCTTTACCTTTTTTAGTCCATTTTTCTCTGTCTGTTCTTCATATTGGATGATTTTTATTGACGTCTTCAAATTTATTGATTCTTTACTTTGTCATATTCATTTAAGTATTAAAGCCCTTGTAAAATTTGGTTATTTTATTTTTGTTTCTAAAATTCTCATTGGACTTTTACAAATATACTTTTTTTCTTATTTGTTGAGATTTTCTTTTAAGCATATTTCCTTAACTTCATTAGGTATGATTATAGCATAGTAGTGGCTCTGAAGTCCTTTTAAAATAATGCCAGCATTGTGTCATTTTCATTGCTCCTTTTTCCCTTTGGGATTTGGTCACATTTTTCTGGCTCTCTTGCTATGTAGAATACATTTGTATTGCATCTTGAGCATTATGAATTTTATGTTGTACGGACTCTGGATTATGGTATATTGTTTCAAAGACTGGGTATGTTTTCATTTTAGCAGACAGTTAACTTGATTAGCATCAAATAGCAACTGTCATGTCTGTAGAAGTCAGCTGCTTGTATCTCATTTCTGATAGTTAAGCTTTAATTGCCATCTGCCTTCTCTCTTCCTTGTTCCTACATGCTTTAGGTGTTCTGAGTTTATTCCCAGAACCAGGGCTCCTTTGGCTCTCCTTTATGGCTCTCTTTTACTTCTTATTCTCCCATGTCTGTTGTGTTGGAGCAGTTACCCTCTGATCCAGGAGTGCAGCTGGTTTTTCTGTTGTGAAAGGCTTCTTTCCTGATGCCTTCTCTCAGACAGTTCCAACTTTGGACATGTTCAGGATAAAGCCATCAAATAAAAGTGAGGAGGGTTTGGATATATTTGCATCATGGTTTGCTTCATGGTTTGGCTCTACTACCAACCTCCAGCTTTTGTTTAATTTCCAGGACCTTCATACAGTTATTTAAAAAAAAATTTGGTCCAGACTTTTTAGCTCTTATGGTGTGGGGCGGGGGGGTTTGTTTGGCAGAATCTCATTACTTCATACCAGAAGTGGAAAGTCTCTAGTATATTTATTAAAAATAGTTCTCACTGTTATTCCCAAGGCATTATATGTTTATTGTGAGAAACTGGGAGAAGCTAATAAATTGCAATGAATATGAAAAAAATCACAATCTACTTTTAAAAATTTTATATAATTCTTTTGGTATTAGACAACTGAATGTATTGTACATAAAATTTTATTTTATTTTTTGTTCTAATTTATTTTTAATTGATGTAATAATTGTACATATTTGGGGATATAGTTTGATGTTTAAATACATGTGTACATGGTGGAATGTTCAAAGCAGGGTAATCAGTAAATCCCTACTTGAAATATTTATCATTTCTTTGTGGTGACAACATTCGGAATCTTCTTTTCTAGGTATTTTGAAATACACTATTATTAACTATAGTCATTCTCTTGTGCAATAGAACACCAGAATGTATCCTTCCTAGCTGTAGCTTTGTACCCATTGGCCAGTCTCTTCCCATCCCCTCATGTCCTCCCCAGCTGCTGGTTACCACTTTTCTGCTCTCTACTTCTATGAGATCAACTTTTTTTTTAGATTTCTCTCTCTCTTTCTCTCTCACGCACACACACGTGAAATATATATGTGAAAAAAATATATAGATTTAAAATCTGCTTTTGCATTACATTATGTGGGAAGTGCTTTCCCATGCCATTCAATATTCTTGGTAGATAGTTTTATGGCAGTGTAACATTCCATCTGTATGGAGATGACAGTTTATGACCATTTCTTAATGCTTTCCATGTCGGTTGTTCACAGTTTTTTACCTTTATATATGACCAGTGGAGGACATCTTTGCATATATTTTTGTGCTCTTTTCTTGTTATTTCATCAGGATAGATTCCTAGAAGTAGAATATTGGGTTTCAAAGTTAATAGTAATGTTTAAAGTTGTTATTACACACAATTAAAATGCTTTTCAGAAAATTTGATCAATTTAACATCTGTGAGGCTTACTTCAACCTTTCAAGCTTTAACTTTAGATTTTTTGGCTTTTTCTCATTCGATGTGTGGGAACTCTCACAATCTGTTTTTGATTAACTGTTTATGTCACTCATGTTCCTACAGTTTTTTGGGTAAATTTTTACATCTGTTCATTTTCAAATGAGCTGTTTGTGTTCTGTACCTATTAAGTATGCCTTTTCTTTCTTTAGAGACAGAGTTTCTCTCCTTCGCCCAGGCTGGAGTGCTGTGGTGCAGTCATGGCTCACTGCTACCTTGACCTCCTAGGCTCCAGTGAGCCTCTCAGCTCAGACTCCCTGAGTAGCTAGGACCACAGGCACACACCACCACACCTAGACAATTAAACATGAAAACACTTTCTAGAGAGATGGGGTCTGCTATGTTGCCCAGGCTTGCCTGATTGTTTTTAAAAATCAGCTTTTAAAACTATTTTATATAGATTCACAAAATTAAAAAAAATTAAAAACTATTTTTATGGGAGATGAGACAGAATCTATTTTCATGCAATTATAAAAGTAGTTTCTTTAGTATATCACTTTTTTTGTTTATCTCATTGAGTATCTTCATGTGTGTTACATCTTGTCATCTGCCTTGCAATCCAAAGTTTGCAAAAACTGGTGGAAAGTAACCAATAGAGTCTATTTTTATTTATTTATTTATTTTGTTAACAGTTGAACTTGGATTGAACCTTAATTTCAGTCTCTTAGAGTTTTTTCATTTATGGCTTAAGTCATTTTTTAAACTATAATACAATATGAAAAATTGCTTTCTTTTCATTTTTATGTTCTCATATGTAGCTTGACATTTGAGTAGGTGATATTATGTATCTGAAAGATATTTATAATATATTAAGCGATACTTGTTAATGTTTGGTTAAAACACGATAGTCACACAAAACTGATGCTTTCTCTATTATGGAACTTCTTTTTGTGGATTGGCCTATCGACATCCTTATTGGATGTTGATTTTTGCTTGGATTCTATTATGACTGTGTAATGTTTTTGATATTGCCTTGAGAGTTAGGGAGGATGGCAGGGAGATTTTACTTCTGTGATATTTCTGTAGACACATTGTGCCCAGCTATTGTAGGGGGCGATGGTTAAATAATGGTAATATACTATATATAGTGTATTTTTAGAGCCACTTTCTAGTTCAGTGACATGAGTTGAAATCTCTTTTTTTCCCTCTTTTATTCAGCTGTCCCCTTCCACTCAGCTCCCACTGAAGATTCGTTGCATCTCAAGCTCTTAGATGTATGTAGACTGCCTCTATGCTTTCTGCATCGGATAATTATGGCTGAGAGTCTAGTTTAATTACAAGACCCCATGGTGAATCATCTTATTAGATAAGTGTGCTTCCAGTTAATCCCTCACATATATTTACTATGTAGAGAACTGTATAGGACTGACCATCATGTCTGAATCATGAGAGCCAATAAGTTATGCCTAATATACTATGCATGGAAGGAATAACTTTACTTTTGATAATAAAACTGTAAAACAGAACAAAATATTAAGATGCATAAACCAATTTACATAGAAATATGAAACAGCAATGTATTGGGAAAAATTTTGGAATATGTATATATGTATTAACCTCAATTTACACATGAAGGAATTTCATTAACATGCCTTGTTTTGCTACCAATGATTGTTTTTATCCTATCTTGTCAGGATATTGTCAATTATGGTGTAACCTACATGTGGAGTTAAAGCATGGCCCACTAAGCAATCCTAATTTGGCTAGACATTGAATTATGAATCATAGGTTACTAAATTAGTACACATTAATTTTCATCTCCATAGGGAGATATTTAAGTTTCAATTCTGCAGAAATCTAAAGATCCTGGATTCATTATGCTCAGTACTGAGTGCAGTGCTTTGGGGGCAGTGTCAGTTGTGGGGGTGTCACGGAGTCTTGGGCATGTGCAGTATTTCGGTCCATCTTATTGGAGGTGAGAAGATCTTTAGACATTTTCTAAGATAGTCAATCTGTGGACAAGTGTAGGGCTTTTTTGCATTTTTTCCATGTCTTAATAGGAAACCAGAATCATTTAATAAATCATTCATCAACAATTAAGATTAATTTACTCAGTTCAGCTCTACAAATGTTGGGTTTCTATTATGTGCCAAGCACTTAGCTGGGTACTAAGATAAGTAAAGTGTGGTTTTTGATTTTCTTGATAGAACATAGAAAAACAACATTTAGATCATCATGAAAACGGTGAAGGATTCAGTGAGAGTTTTTAGACAGGATGTGTGAACCTAGGTCAAGTTCTCCTGTAGAACGGTGGTGAAGAGGACAGTAGGAAGAGAGTGAAGGAAGAGAGTGAAGGAGTAGGAAGAGAGTGAAGGAAGAGAGTGAAGGAAGAGAGTGAAGGAGTAGGAAGAGAGTGAAGGAAGAGAGTGAAGGAGTAGGAAGAGAGTGAAGAAGAGAGTGAAGAGAGTGAGCCCTCTTCCACCACAGCATCTCTCACTCATCCAGGTCCCTCATCCAGGTTCTGCTGGTTATTTGTTTTTTGGGTTTTGTGAAGATTATATATCGTTTGCGTTGAGTATTAGATAACAGTAGGTGGTCTCCGGGGCACAGCCTGTAATGCAGTACATTGCTGTTTCTCTGGCAGCACAGGTGCGTGTTCAACACAGGGGCTCGAATGAAGTCTCCGAGTAGCTTTATGTTAGTGTTTTGCCACCAACTGATTAAACTTTGCATTTTCGTTACTTTTCAACTTTCAGAATTGTGAATAAGGGATTATGAACCTTCCCCGAATATATGTTAGGAGGGAGATGAGGCAAAGGTATATGCAGATAGCAAGTCACCATGCGCGGCAGGTAAGGAGTTTAGGATTCATCCTGCAGGTGATGGGGTTATTGAAAGTGCCGTCTGATGGCAAGCACAAAATGAATTTGAAGATGAAATCATTGAGCGTTTTGCACAGAGGAGTAGAGTGGCTCAGATAAGTCTCTTTTAAGAAGATACTTTAAATACCTGTGGTATCTAGGCTGGATTCGGACAAGAAGACAACAGGTGGAGATGCCAGTGAGGAGCTTTTTGCTTCAGTGTGCTGGGGAGAAGGAGAGTGATGGAGGAGCGCCCTCTCCTACTGCAGCCTTCCTCATCCAGGACCCTTGGGGCAGATGTGGTTATTCATAGTTGTTGTTGTTGTTTTGGGTTTGAGAAAGGCTATATATTCTTCTAATATACATTAGAAAAAACTGCAGGATTTGGCCATAAGAGGGCTTGGATAGGAGTATAGCAATGGGGATGGAAAGAGAATATGACCTTAAGAAACATCAGAAGAAACTACCGAATTTGACAATGAATTTGATATAGGAAGTAACAGATAAACAAATTCAAGACAATCTCAGGGTTCAAAGTGAATAATTCAGAGACTGTTTCAGAAGTTAGTAGTAGGGAGAGAGATGAGGGTGTTAGGTTTGGGCTATTTGATGAATGAATAGTCACTTTCTGTGAGATGGACCATAGCCCGGATAGCCCAGAATGAAGGATGTGTGCTGGCAGCATGACACAAGGAAGAGTTTGTTTGAAACACAGGCTCTGGGGTTAGCCCTGGCAGTAACTAGCTTTACCTGCTTTTTACCTAGCTTTTTCACCTTAAAGATTATGATGTGCCTGCTGAGATTCCTTCTACTGTTGATTGCCAGTGTGTTCAATCAACAGATTGAGGTGTTGGTGGGCCACCTACCTCCACCGAGGGAGAGATGTACAGGAGGCAGCCAGGTAAGTGCCTGAGGCTTGTGAGGAAGGTGCGACCTGAAAGGCCTGTGTGCTTCTGACTCTCTTAGATGGTAGCGGAAGGCTTGGCAGTGAATGCAGTTACCAGTGGAGAGCGTGCTGTGTGGAAAGGAGAAGCCGTGGGCAGTGCTGGGGAGGCTCATCACAAGGAGGGCACAGAGGTGAAAACAGGAAAGGCTTGAAGTTAAAAGAGAACCACTTAAGTGCCTGGGGAATTTTAGAGACTAAACACTAGCCAGCAGTATTGAGTGGTACAGTTGTTTTTAAAAAAGAAGGGGCTCCTTTCCACTTTTAGTCACTGTTATGTCAGCAGCTGCTGTGACTTTTTTTCTCTCTGTGATGCTTAGAAGACAGGAGCATAACCAGTGTTTTCCAGTTTTGGTGCCAGGACAGGTTTGTATCTGACTATAGAATCTAGTCCAAATTACTGGTTCATTACTGTACCTTTCAGTATCTTATTTTTATGGTCAGTACCCAGTGCGTACTTTAGACATAATTTGTTGCTTCTACTAAAATGAGGGGCAGGTAGTACTATTATGGAGTGATGGTCAGTGGAAGAGAACAATATACTTACTACTGGTTACTGTTTATTGAACATCTACTTTGTCCTTGGGGGAAGTGCTAGCTTTCAGCAAAGGAGGAGAATTGCCTGTGAAAGATGAGAAGTTACCTAGGCAACTTCTTCTTAGTCACTCTTGTAGTTAGCTTGATTTCTGTTATTTTTCTTGTCCATTGATTTTTTAATAAGCCTTTTCTCCACTAGAGGAATGGTTTACATAGTATGGATTCTCATGTGCTAGATGCTCCAGAGAAGAAAGGTAAAGTGTGGTTTGTGTGTGTGTGTGTGTTTTTTTTTGTCTTGCATGTTTGTTGGTTCCCTCATTCATTTGTTTACTGTGAATTTGTTAAGTATTTGTGAGGAGCGCTCAGCATATATAAAATATGCTGTGTTCTGTAGGGTAGAACATAGGTATAAGTAAGTTCATTCATAAAATGTGTTAATAAAATATCACTGGCATACAAAAGCAACATACACAGGGACTGTACACTTGGCTGGTAATCCTTCTGAATTTAATTAATTTAGGTCTGGAGTATTTGCCTTTATTCAGTATAAATATAAGTGGAATGGAAAAATATTTTTCATATTATTTTCAGAAACAGCTGCAAGAATAATAAAATTGGAAAAAAAAGACTATTATCTTGTGACAGTTTTGGCCGGCAATATAGACAGAGGTAATTTGATCATAGAATTTGGCAGTGATGCATTATATAGTCAATAACTTGAAGTATTGAACAGCTTCTTAAAAGGTGACACTTTTTAGATAGTTAAGTGTAATCTCATCCAGTAGTGTTGGAAAAGTACGTTTGTTGTGTAATGACTCAGTATTCATTCAACAAATGCCTGTGGAAGGCCATGTGCCAGGCGCTATTCTTGGTCCTGTGGGACAGCACCAATGAGATCACGTTCATGATCACGGTACCTGCTCTTCAATGCTGTGGAAGGAAATTGTGCATGGAAATTGGTTTGGAATTTTCGGTGTCTGGGAAGCTCTACAGGTTACTTGTAGTTTTTAATATTCTAATTAAGGTTTCTCAGGTAACTTTTTAATATTCTCTCTGTAATGGCTTCTCTAGCTTGAATGATTTTTAAAACGTAGATTCTGTTACATTATCAGTCAAGATTAAAATGCAAGGAATGACCATCCTCTTTAAAAAATTAGCACGATGACAGATCATTTAACCCCTTCCTGTTGATACTTGGATGTTTCACTTTTCCTCCTGACTGGAGAAAAGAAGCAATTGCTGCCTTGTGTCCTGTCATTACCCGAAGTAGCTACTGCCCGTCACAAATGCTTGTGTCTCTGTAAATCTTCATTCTCTTCATTTATGGTTCAGGTCGCTGCTACTTTTCCTTTTGCTGTCACTGGTAACTATTTCTTGGTGTTGCCCTTTAAGGGTATCTTGTTCAACATTGATTACACTTAATGGGTTTAACCATCACCCTGTACAATTCTTCCAAGACCCTTGGCAACCTTGACCTTTGGCTAAAATTATTGTTAGTCTATAAATGTGTTCATTTTCTCACTATTGTCCAAAGTGGCTATAGGATTATAGAAAGAATGATGTGTTATATAAGAAGCTTTTCCAATGTAGAAACTACAAAAGGGAAGGTTTAAATGAGCATTTTGTTCAGCTGGTCATGAAGTAAAAGCATAAGGAGGATATAAAAGTCCAATCATCCCCCTTAAGAATTTTTGATGTTGAACAATATTTTAGGTTTGTTTTTCTGAATAACTTGTACATTAATATCTTTAAATTGAAAAATAACTTTATTAAAAGGTATTCACTGACTGTTCAGACTGACACTTAAATCTTAATTATGAGATATTCCATCTCTTGTTCTCTTATTTTACTACCTCTTTAGAAGGAGAGAAGAATATTTTTTATCTTGATTTTTCTTGAAACTCTGTAGGCTCTCCTGTGTTTTTGGCATTGATTTAGCAATTTATGTAAAAATAATGGAATTTACACATTTTGAGTCAGTGTAAGTGGAACGGTATAATAATTTGTCCAAAAGGGAATGGGCTAATCTACAATCATAAGCTTCCTTTAATTTAGAAAGACGGTACCGTTGGTAAGATGCATTTCGGGCGAGTCACTCATGGATTGTACTAGTCAAATTCCATCCCATTTGATTCTATGATCTGATAATCCTGTGGGTTGGCTAGTCATGAATTTTTTTAGGCAAGTTTATCATATTTCACTAAAGTCAAACTAAATGGTTCACCTACTTCTAAAAAGTGAACAAAAACAATTCTATCCTCATTTCTTAGAGTGAAATTTCTAAGCCTGTTGAGGTTAAACCCACTTAATGAAATGCAAACACATTTTCAATGACTAATTAGGAGTAATGAAGTCAGAAAACTTTAATTTTGACATCTTGGATTTTGAGAAGATGAGTGTAGTAAGCACTGCTAATTAGTTTTCAAGTCCTTTTTTATCCCTAATGTTTAGGCAGCCTTTATTCCAAATGGTCATATATTATTTCATATACTTGTGTGAGATAACAGAGTCATAGAGGAGTGAGTGTCAAAGTCCAGGATGCAGAAGGATCCCTGGGGTGGGGAGGTGAGTGATTTAAACAGTGTCCATTCCTTGTCTCCATAATTTAGCAGGCCTGGGATGGGGTCCAAAAACGTGCCTTCATACAAACCCAGGCCATTTTGACACTGGTGATCTGGAGATCACCGTGGTAGTATAGATCATGAAGAACAAGCGCTAGGTCCTAGAACAGAAAGAAATCATCAGGATCACTTAATGGGAGTGTCTCATTTTACAGAGTTAAAGCCTCAGAGAGGTAAAGAGACCAAAATAGCTTATACAAAGTAACCTAGGTAGGTTTTCAGTTATATCAGAACATTTTAAGTGTTTCACTTGGGACTTATATTTTTTGCTGTATTTGAATGTAGATATGTATTATTTGGACTTCAGTTAAATCTAAATAATGGAGCCATTTTCTGTACATCTTGGGAAAATGAATGGGGAACGTCAGACTTTTAAAAATTCTTATTGTCGTGAAACTTACTGGTGTAGACTGTCTTGTGTTTCCCAAGCTTAGTTTGTTTTGTTGTGTTTTTCCTGCTTTCTGTAAGACCAGGGTTCACTACAAGTACTCCTGAAAGCCCTTTCCTGCCTTTGGACTTGGTTCAGAGGTTTCCTGGTATTTTAGAGTGGACATGAACATCTGTCTTGAGGGTATCAACAAAAGCTAATATTTAAGAAAAATAGGTGTTCCTTGTTGATGGGAGATGTCTACCTTCCTCTAAGCCAAGATGAGAGTTCTTCCTGTCTCACCAGAAAAGTGAGTAAAGGAAGGGCATGGATGCTAGTTGTCCAACTAGAAAGCAGTATTGACCTTAGATAAGCCCTGCTTCAGATTGCCCTTCAGTGGATAACCAGGAACTGATAGTAAAATCAGTTTTGTAATCAGCTTTGTAATTCTCATAGAATTTTCTTTTATTGACACCTAACATTTTGACTTTGTTTAAAATGTGCTTGTGAGTAATAACCTCCTATTTCCCCCCAAAATCGAAATAACTAAGTCTGTCAGATAGTTTTTCTACCTATCATAGTGTTCACTTTTCTCCAGAGTCCTTTTTATTTTTATTTTAAAATGTGAGTGTTTACATTGTTACATGTTGAAATCTATTCAATATTTAAAGTGTGTAATTTTGAAATCTAATGAGTAATAAAATAGGTTCAATGTTTAATCAATTTAATTTTCTATACTTTTATATTTCAGTCAGTCTAAACATTGAAGCAGTCTAAAAGTTAAATAAGATTTAATATTCTTTGATTGGAGTTACACATAGACATGGTTTTATTCAACACATTTCTCAGCTTCAAGTAAAAAGTGTTTTAACTGTTAAATTATCAATTAAAATACTAGTTTTTGTCTCTATGGCTTTTTTTTCAAGATATAATAAGCAAGATAATTTAAAGTTAGCTAATGTTTTAAATTACTGCATTAAAAGGTGCTTTATGCACTTCATTAGCTTATAGAAAAATTGAAATGCTGCAATAATTGTAAATTACAGTATGTAATCCGTGCCTGAACCTCTTTCTATACTAAGCACTCTTAACAAATTGAAACACTTTAGCAACATTAAATCATTCATTGAGTATATATGACCAGAAGCTCAATATTATTTTTCAATTTTTTATTATAAGATTTCTTCTTTCAAAAGTAACCCCATCTAATTTTCTTTTCCTCTTTTTGAAGTACTACTATACAATCCATGTCTAATTTTAAAAAATGTTATTGCTATTCCATTTTATCTGTTTCTTATCATTTGATTTAGAAAAGTTGCAGTCTAAAAAAATCTAGAAAATCTAGGATATTATATTTAGAATCTTGTGATTTCTAGTCAAGAAGTATAAAGTCTGAAAAGTGTCTCTTTTTAGCAAGCACTAAGCAGTGATCCTTAGCATTTTCAGTGTTTTGTGATATGTGAATGTCTTTTGTCATCTACAATCATGTTAATCCTCGTGAGCCTGGACTATTGGAACTGAACTGTGCTGCTTTGCTGCAGGTCAGCTTTCATGGACAATTAGTGTCGTAACAGGACTTTGGTCACAAGTTGTCTTAAGTGCTTACCATAAAGACATCATCCTGCAGTTGAGCAGTGGTGTTCTGTGAGCATCATCTCTTGTGAAGCATTTCATGTTAGCCTTTTCTTTGAGAAAAGTCAAGCAACTGCTCCTTGCTCAGTCCCTGGCATCTTTTTTTTTTCTGAGAAGCCTTAGGCCCTTCAAATTTACTGGTTATTTTTTTTCTCTTTTTGCTCATCTTGTTTGCTCTTGTCCCCTCTCGGTAACTGTCAAAGGCCCACATCGGTTCATTCTTCTGACAAGAGTGAAAAGAACGATCTTCCTGCTGTTTGGCTCTGTGTCAGTGTTGACAAGTCGTACGTGTTCGACGCTCCGTGAGGCAACTGGTTCCAGCAGTATGCAGAAGGAAACCAGTAAATCCGCAATGTCACGCCACTCATTGAGACTTGAGTGCTCTTTTTACTCTAAATATCACCATGGATACAAACACTTTGAAACCAGGGTCCCGTCCATCACCTCTCACCCCAGTATTGCACAATTATGTAAGCACTTGAAAAGGTAGACCTTGTACCTCAATCAGCTCACGAATACTATTGGGACACCTGTGAAAACTTAGTTGTTTTAGGTATTTCAGTTTTGTTTTTTATCATTCTTTGTATTGGAAAGTTATTTTGATGCGTCATTACAGATTTTAAAGTAAAAACAGAATATCTGTAGTATGACAGTTTTCTCTTCTATAGGTACATAATCTTTTATAAGTGTTTTTAATTTAAAATGAGACTGTAATGCCTTTAAGGAGGATAGTTTCAGTGCCAGGAAATAACTGACTGTCCTCACCTGGCACATGAGTGTAGTTTTCTGCCTATTTTTTAAAATTATACCATTTTGAGTTTCAATTTGTGTGTGTGTGTGTGTGTGTGTGTGTGTGTGTGTGTGTGTTTTTGAGAGAATCAAAGATTCAAGGAAAACGTGACTTCGGGTGTTCTAGGTTGACATGTACAAACAAGGCTGACATTTAGTTGAGATGTTTCTTCGAGTGCAGGAATCTCAGTGAGATTACTTACCTTAATATCATTATTTTACATTTTGGATAATTTCTAGGATACCATAAATATTCTTTCTAGCATAGGTATGATCTCTTTATTTTCTGTCATAAGTTTATGGGCTACTTACCTCTTAGTTGCCAAATATTTAATAGTTTTAGAAGTGAGGATTGAATATACTGTCCTTTACATATTGACTAGTTACAATGAAAGAACATTGGTTGAAATGAAATTAGAATTTTTCTTTAGCAGCTAGCAACTGGAAAGGTATTTTCTTTAGTTCTGTCTGTATATTTTTAAAACAATTGTATTGAAGGGAAATACTGTATAGTTGTTTTAATCATCTGGTTTTCTTGTGATGCACCAGTCTTTAATTTCAATTGATACTTGCTTTCGATGCCCTTCTTTTAAATGCTAAGGTTTTATGCTGTGTGATATTTGTAGAATATTTTCCAAGACCTGTTATGTTGTTTTTCCATGCCTAGTAGCTGATACAATTAAGATTGGCAAGTGGCCCTCATTTTAGTTGAGTAAAATATACTAGCTTAAAATGGATATGTGCTAAAAAGGAGATAATTCATTTCAGTTGGGAGAACTGTAAGCCATGATACATGATTTTCCTTAACAAAATTCCCCATCTCTGAGACAGTATTAGTTCTTACTTTAATTACTGGCTGCCGTAATGTTTCCTATCCATAACTGTCTACACAATGGACTGTTTCTGAGCAGAGGGTATGGCCTGTTTACTCAACCGTTGAGGAGAGTGCCCAAGTTGTACCAAGTCTGAACTGCTGCACAGGAGAGTGTCCTTCATTTAAATATTTAAATATTAATGTTTAATTGTATAGGCAGAAAACTTCAATGTCATTTTAAGGATATGCAACTTTACCAGAGACTCTTTGTCCATGATCAACTTTAGAGGCTTGTCTTGAATCTTAACATTCTTTGGAGGCATGCAACCTTGTGGCCATATTGGAAAGTTTGAGTATATTTATCTTCGTATTTCCTCTTTGCCCCACATTTTGAAAACAATAACAGAAAAGCTGTTGTCAAGGGTGCTTCTCTCAAAAATGGCTTAGTTGACATTAGCTGAAAATGAGCAGAACGACACTAACTACTAATTGATTACAGTAATTACACAGTCTTTGGCTAGTTTGTATTGGCAAACTCTATGTACTCCTGGAATAAATGTGAACTTGCAGAATGCAAGGAAAAGGTCACTCTCATTTGCATGATAGGCTTCATTAGAATATGCTAAGGACGAGACCTAGTGTTTTATGACTTCGGGTGATGAATAGCTACCATATTACTCTGCTAGATGAAAGCGTGTTTCACTCACCTTAATTTACATGCTTTTTTTTTAGTTTCAAGAAAAATATTTTAGATTACAGCAATGGAGAGCTTGCTGTGTTTTGCACTCAATTATATTGTGGGTGGGTTTTTTGAGATAGCAAAATATTTTAGGTAGAATTATTTTGAAGGATATTTCTAAAGATAGGATTAGAATAATTATAAAGGGCTTTCTACATTAGATCTTCTAGCATTATAACTTTTGTCAGTAATAAAAGAAAATGGTTTTTTAGTGGTTGTTTAAATAAAATACAGGTTAACTCATTGGAGCTTAAATTTTAGGTTTTAGCTTGCTTTAGACTTATTACCTAGTGGGCTTCATTGAGTTCTAGAATGCATTGATTTTCACTTTAAAATAATGCAATTTCATCACTTCATTAATTTTTTCCCCTTAACATTTTTGCTTAATTAGTACTATTTCTGTACTGAGATTTTTTTTTTTAACATGTAAAGTGTAGATACAACTGTTCTATGATGGCTGTTTTTGCCAAAAACCTGCCTGCCCAGGATGCCTTTGTCAGTTGTTTTCATGGCATTTGCTTGGTGGAAAAGTTGTGGGGGTTATGTAGAAATAAAAACGAGAATAAATTTCTGCAGCCGATCTAAATACATATTTTTAAAGTCAAGAATTATGTTTCCCATTAAATAAACGTTCTCATTTATGGTCTCCGTTCATATAGTGATGGGTCCTATTAGCTGTCATTATCCTTCTATTCTCATTAGGAGAGAAAAATAGTCCAGGCTCCTAAAAGTATCTTCATGAGAAGTATCAGCTCCTAATTAGCAGTGACTGTAATCTGTTGGAACACAGGGTTAACACTTCCTAGATATGTTGCTATTATAAAGTTTCTTCATCTTTTAGAAGCCATCCCTGCTAGTAAAACTAGGTAGAAATGAAAAAGTAGACAGTTTTTTCTTTTATCAAATGCAGTTTTGTAATAAAATTGTACGATGAGCTTGCACAAGCTTTTTAAAATATCATTGCTGCCACTGAATACATCTATAATTTATTTATTCAAGAATGTTGGAGGCATTTTTGATTTATTTGTTTTTAGAGAAGTTTTGTTAAGCGAGATAATGAGCAGAGCTGGTGTTAATCATTTACTATGCAACTCTAAAGAATGAAAATTTTGCATATCTTTAGCACTGTTGGGGAAAATAAATTCACTCAGTGCTAATGGTCTATCTGTGTAATTTTTGAAAATACTATCTTACTCTGGAGAAATGTAACACACCATTGTGCTTTGCTAAAAGCTAAACTAATCAATACATAATTACACATTTATATGTACATATGTATTAAGTAATTATAATTGTTTGTTATCTGTAAAGATGATAGATTAACATGTGGTTGGTCAGTGCCTTCGGTGTCTGCTATACTTCTTCTTATATAACTTGTGGTCTGTATTTTCAACAAAGGACCATGAGTGTGTGTGCAGTGCATGTGTGTGGATACATACGCAGACACACACCCTTACGTTTAGGTATGTATTTTCAGCAGAGGACCACAGATGCATGTGTATGTGCACATGTGTGTACACACATGCATACACATCTTTAATTGTATATTTTTAAAGGATCACAATTACCTTAGTGTCTCATAATCTTGTAGTAATATTGCTTTTAAAATTCTTGGGGATGTGTGGCACATGTTCTAGATTTAAAAAATAATTCTAGTAAAAATAAGTATTGTCATTTATAATATTAATCATGAGAATCTTGCTATATTTTGTTATATTTATGAACATTTAAATGTTACTTAAAAACACAATGGCAGCTTTCTAAAACATATGAAGTTTATTTTAAAATCTCTTAATGTGGTTTATTTTGAATTTTGTGAGGATTTGAAGATAAGTGTTAGAGTACAATATAAAAAGAAAAATGTAGGGAAGGATTTAAAAACCAAATACTGTACTGTGGTAATCATGTCATATGTGCACTGTCTTTTCTATATTCACTGTTCAATTAAAAAGGGGACGTTGGGCCAGGTGCAGTGGCTCACACCTGTAATCCCAGCACTTTGGGAGGCTGAGGCAGGCAGATCATGAAGTCAAGAGATTGGGACCATCCTGGCCAACATGGTGAAACCCTGTCTCTACTAAAAATACAAAAATTAGCCAGGTGTGGCGGTGCCTGCCTGTAGTCCCAGCTACTTGGGAGGGTGAGGCAGGAGAATTGCTTGAACCCAGGAGGCGGAGGCTGCAGTGAGCCAAGATCGTGCCACTGCACTCCAGCCGGGACGACAGAGTGAGACTCTGTCTCAAGAAAAAAAAAAAAAAAAAAAAAAAAGGAGAAGTTGGCCGGGTGTGGTGGCTCACGCCTGTAATGCCAGCACTTTGGAAGGCCAAGGCGGGTGGATCACGAGGTCAGGAGTTTGAGACCAATCTGACCAACATAATGAAACCTTGTCTCTACTTGAAATACAAAAACTTAGCTGGGTGTGGTGATGTGCTCCTGTAGTCCCAGCTACCCGTGAGGCTGGGGCAGGAGAATCGTGTGAACCTGGGAGGCGGAGGTTGCAGTGAGCCAAGATCACGCCATTCATCTCCAGCCCGGGTGACAGTGTGAGACTCTGTCTCAAAAAAAGTTAGGGAATATTTTCTCAGAATTCTCTATGAATTCTGTAAAACAGTACAGAGTTCATCCTGACTGAATGAACACTGGAGGAGGAATACTGGGATTTCTGAAACCATTTTCATATGTATCATAGAATAGTAAGTTTGTTTAAGGAGATTTGCAAAGATATATAAACTTTTCTGAAGTAAAGAAAATATATGAAATTTTATTAATGTGTAACAACTTGATTAAAAAATAAGTGGCTCCAGATACCAGGTATTTTAAAGAATATTATATCTCAGTGTTAGGAGCTGCTTGATTAGCTTTTTTTTAGTGCCAGTAAATTTTTTCATGCCACAACATGTATGTTTTTTTCTGATTAATATTTCATACGGCCACAGAATTTATCTCCCTAAAGATGTGGTATACATCTTTTTAGATAGATGTATTTAAGAATTATTACAAAATTTATATATATTAGAATTTATATATATAGATGTGTATTTGAATTTAGGCATATCCAGTTGGGAGTGCTTAGAACTTTTGCTTTTTCATAATTAGTAATGTCCTCTCCCACAGAAGCCACTGCCAGAGGTGGGAGAGTGAACGAGAGAAGGGAAAAGGGACACCTGGCTTTTCTCTGCTCCAGTTACTGCAGGATCCAGAGCTAGAAAGAGTACAGTGAGGCACATGCTTCTCTTGTCAGTAATTAAAAAGTAGGTGGTCATTGAAACAGGTATTTTCCTTTCAGAGAATGTTCTTACATTTGGGCTCAGCTTTCCTTTTATTTATATTTATATATATATATGTATGTATGTATGTATTTAAAGTCCAGGGTTAGCTTAGAGGGAGAACATGCTTTGGACAATTTTTTTTGAAGCTGGGCTAATATTTTTGAAAGGAGGTACATGATTATAAGCAAACGTATAACCTTACCTCCAAAAATACACTATGAAGGAGGACTTATATGAATCGTAATTATAAGACTTTATAATATGGTCCAATCTATTTTAGTTTTTGAGATAAAAAAAATGCTCATTTAAAAAGTAAAAATGAGAAAAACATGAAATGCAAACAAAAATAACCCAACTTGTATGACATTCTGAGCACGGAATTAGAGGAAATTCTATACAAGTAAAAAATATATGCCCAGAACCTCAATTATTAAATGGAACTTTATTATTGTTATTTCTTACTTTGTCTTTTTTATGATACCTTTATAGGCATTCCGTTTTGAATATACTAAGTCAGTCAGTGTTCTGGAGAAAATATTAAATATGCTGCATTAATTTCCTGTGGCTTCTGCATCAAATGACCACATATGGGGTGTCTTCAAACAGCAGATTGTTTTTTCACAGTTTTGGTGGCCAGAGGTCAGAAATCAATGTGCCTCGGCTGAAATCCAGACGACCTCAGGTCCACACTCCCTCTGGAGGTTCTCGGGAATGCATTCTTTGCCTCTCTCAGTTTCTGGTGGCTGACAGCATTCCCTGGTTTTTCACCTCATCATTCCAATTCCCGCTTCTTTGCCATCTTCTCTGACGTCTCTATCAAATTTCAGTCTGCCTCTCTGATAAGGACTCTTATGACTGCATTTATTTTAGAGCTCACCAAGGTAATTCAGGTAAATCTTCTGATGTATAGATTCTTAACCTAATACCTTCTGCAAAGATTGCTTTTCCATTAGTAGGTAACGTTTACAGATTCCAGGGGTTAGGACCTGATATCTTTGGGGGTCACCATTCAGCACAGTACATATGTGTACATATGTTACATCTGTCTGCAAGCCATAGATCCCTTGCATGTTTAGTCCAAAGTACTAGAAAGAAATTGCGCCCACCCTTGTCTCTTTACGTGCACAGGGGAGTACAGTGATTGGATCAGGGAAACTTTATTGTTGGCTGTGTCCAAATGCAGGGTTAGAGTTAGGGGGCATGGAGTGGGGATTTTGGCAAGAGGGGCTTTAGACCACTCCTGGGTTTAGGGAAATTAATCCAAGTATCTTCCCTTGTATTGATACTGCCTCCTCTCCTGGTTCCTGTTGCTTCATCACAGGTGGACCTTTAGATTTCCCTGCTGGGAGGTAAGTAGTTACTAGACCAGGGTCTAGACGAACCCCCTCCCACTGGTCCTGTACCAGCACTGAGGAAGTAATCAAATGATGTCTCTTTTGGCCTCTCTTACACTGTGCAAATGTGATTATTGCTAGAACTCCCAAATCAGCTCGGTACCAGTTTTATAGTTGTCTCTGGGAAAACTTGCCTGGGGAAACTTGGCTGAGAACCATTCTTTTGTCCCAGTAGCAGTAGCTGGAAGGCAGCTGCATCACAGGAAGTTTGAGATTATTGATGGTCAAGTGATGTCAAAAGAGTGATTGTGACATATAAGATGGCTTATGGAAGTCCTTCAGTGGATAATATGTAAAACCAAGGCAGTAAACCAGTTGAGAAAAATACATGTATGGATGGTGAAATCAGGAATACGTTTCTATAGTCAGGTCGGGAGCATTTTGTATATATACATATATACACACATACATACACACACTTATGTGGACTTATGTTCACACTCGTGTGTGAATGTGTGTATATGTGTATCTACATTTGTGATGTGTTATAAATATAAATGTATATATGGAAATATATACATATACATAAGTAAATACATGCATACAAATAATTTGAATAATCATATATTTACTTCTAAATTGTTGGCTATAGCCTAAAACAACTGTTTTATGTTATTTGGACTAGACTGTAAAGAAAAACAGCTAGAATCTAAATGATTTATAAGCTCTCTGAATAAAATTGATGAAAGGATGGTGTTCTATGTTAAGTTTAGAGCCAGATTAACCAAAAAAGAATAATTGTAAAAACAAAGGACAGTGTGGTGTATTATAGATATAGAATCTATATCTGATTCTCTTTCAGTATATATATATTTTTCATGCCTGATTTGCACATTTCAAACAATAGTAAATTTCCTTGGTTGTCAGATATACATACCTAAGCTTGGTGACAAGAAGGGATACTCCTTGGCATGAAAACCGCCCCTCAGATATCAGTCATAGAAGAAAATTGCTATTTAAGAGCCTGCGAACCCCTTTGTGGGTGTTACTTGGAATCTGTCATGCTCTATGAAAAAGCTGCCCAGTTGGATTTTACAATTATTTGCTACTATAGGATTAAAAATGAAAACCTAGAATGAGTTAAAGTTTACAAAGGAAAACCAGTGTGGTTCTTGCCTAGAATTTTACACCAAGTGGGAAAGATGAAATAACAATTAGCAGAAAGCTTGAAGTGCTTTTGAATACTGAATTATATTATGGAACACTTCTTCATGTATTAATATCTTCAGATATTTAGCCAAGTATGGTAATCAAAGCATTGCTTTTCATTCTTTACCCCTCCTACTCTCTATAGTTTTGGCAGAGAAGGAAGATGGAAGACTTGAAATAGGTAAAGAGAAGTGAAAATATTCTCAGAGAACATGCTTTTAATGAAGGAACTATTACATAAGGGAGTCTTGTCTTTCCCTCTTCCTGTAATATTTAAGAGGACATACTTTCTTAAATGTATAAAGAGAATACCGCTTAGAAATTAACAATCTGGAAGAACTATGAAATACTTGTTCTTCTTAAATGTCCAGTGAAGAGTAATTTAACGAGAGATGAGGCCAGTAACTTAATGAGGTTAAGACACATGACGTTGCTGACTTCAGTTGCTTTTTTTCTGTAAGAACTGCAGTTTTATTTGGTTCAAACTAATATTTTTCAGAGATAGTTTGAATCATGCTTTGTTTTTTTTGAATATTTGTTGATTGAGTACTCAACTCTACCCTTTAAAGTTTTTTATGTAAAGTCATGATTGGATAATGAAAATTATCTTTTTTAGATTACATTATTTTAGGAAGAGTGATAGAGTATTTTTTAGAAATTTGTTTGTTCGTTTTGCTTACTTGTAGAATGTAGCTGCAGTAGCTCAAAGTATCCATTTGCTCACATTTTTCTCCTGTGTACTCCAAGAGCAGTGATGCATCATTCCTGTCATCCAGGCCTCTTGTCTGCTTAGTCCCTGTTTCTAGCTCATAAATTCTGTGGTCTGGCTAAAAAACAATGTGGTTACCTTGTGCATAGGAGCTCTTGAATGTATATTCAGTTAATGGCTGAACTGGCATAATTATGGGTCTTAAGGCCAATTAGGATACTTTTTTTAATAGTCCAGCAATAGATAGGGAAACCCTTAGGTAATGAACCAGCAAAGGCGGTGGATGGGTAGAAGATGATAGATTCAGGGGTGTGAGGAGGCAGAACTTGACGGCTGAATAATGCAAGCGTTGATGGAATTGGAGGAGTGAAGATTTGCTTTACATTTGTAGTGTGGCTGACTAGCCAGTGGCTGACTAGTGTTCTGTTAACCAAAATAGAGAACGCTGGAGAAGAAGCAAGTTACAGGGGTTGGGGATTACAATGTGGGAGGGAAGGTGACACATTTGGTTTAGTTGTGTTGAATTTTAAATGACCACAAGATACTCAAAATATATATTTTAACAAGGCAATAGCGCCAATTTTCTCTTCTCTTTGATACTGAACTCGGAAGGGGATTGATGTGGTTGGTCAGGATTTATCTTGTCTTGTCAGATCTGTGCGTGTGTGTGTATTTTCATGTACACAAGATGTCTCGATTCTTGCTTAATGGTTTGGTTCTTTAGTTGTAAGATAATATGATGGTAATGCCTAACTTTCATATTTATAAAATAGGAGATTCTGAGAGTTTTAAAATTACTAAATCAGATAAGGACCATTGTAAAGTTGTATTTGAAATATATAATATTCCTTTTTTAGGACAGGTAGTGATAAAATCCTAATGAGTTGTCATGTTTTAAGATCTGTGAAGTTCCCTAATTGGTATTCATACAGGTATTTTTAATGGAAATAACTTCTTGCAATCTAAAATGTTGTGAAAGAAACTTTACTATATTCCTTCTGCCATTATCTCTAGAACATTTTCTTTTCTTAGATATGTTGTGTCTGTTGCTTCTAAAAGAATAGGTATATTGTGATTTATTAAAGGCTTCCTGCTTATAAGACATACTTTTTAAAATATTTGAACATTTTTGAAATTGTGATGTGTTTTAGAGTTAATTGGTACATTAATTTGTTTTTTCTTTTAAAACTTTTAGAAAAGCTTTTATTAAATCAATTAACTGCCTCAAAATGGATGGTCTCTTAGAATAACATAAATACTGTATGTTAAATTATTATAATGTACTACATAAGACATTCACTGTTCTCATGGGACCTTTTGATTAGTTGATTAGTTGATTCCAATTTTGGCTCTCAAGTTATTTCTTATATAGGAATTTAGTGTTTGAACTTCGGCCTCAAACACTGATTTTTGTGACCTGCAGGCAATACATTGAGAATTTATTAATGAACTTATTATTCCTCCAGAAATTTTCTCTTTATGTGTCATCTACTTGGCTGTTATGTTCTGAATTCTTTGACAAGTGAGGCGCCTCCCCAGGATTTGGATACCTTCTTCATGTCCCTGTTTCCAGTGCTCCGTCATGAAGGGACATCCTCTGATGCCAGGGAGTGGATTGATGGCTTATGACCTTTGACCTGACTCATGGCCTAGTCAACTTTTCTTTGTGCTAGCCTGGGTTTGCTTTGTGCTTGGATGGTTATCCACTTCTGTAGTCAATAGCTAATTTGGATAGTTTTTCATTTTTATTTTTAAAGCAACATTGGAGTGTTGGCAGCGATATCAATAGTTTTATATTTTAAAACTATTATAGTTTAATTTTTAAATAAAGGAAACACATTTTTGTTGGTTTTAGACTTAGGAGTGATTTTAGTAGGGGAGAAAAGAAGTTTGTGGACAGGACCAAAATACTTGGAAGTTGATGGATTTAGCACATAGATTTTTGCTGCAAAAGAAACAAAGCATTGGGAGATTGTTTTCAACAGTCACAAAAAATTGGAAACAATTCCAATGTTTATTGACTGCCACAATGTGATACCATTTTTGAAAAGCTCAAAAACAAACCACACTAGGCAATGTATTAGTGTGTAATACATTGCTAATGTAATACATTACTAATGTACTAAGCAGTGTATTAGTGTGAAATGCTGAATAATATCATTATTTCCTACTTGATTTTATAGCTTTACCATGGATGGACTGGTAGTTTTAATTTTTAAATAAGGGAAACTCCTTGATTTTATAGCTTTACCATATATAGCTTTACCATGTCCATCCATGGTAAATCTGTAAAATCGAGTAGGGAATAATGATACTACTCAGCATTTCTCAGAGAACAGGCAATGAAATGAGAGAAGGAAGGGACACAACACGTATCGTAGTGCATTCAGACTCACCTGAAAGTCACATCTGTTCTCAGTTGGGTGGGAAATACCATGTAATGAAAACATTCTTAAGATCAGTTTTAAAAAGGCAACTTAATAATTGGTTATCTGGTGGAGAATCATAAATGTACACCTAGGATATGAATTAAAAAGTTCCTAGGATTGTATGAATATTTATGTATTTCTTGGTATTTAAAAGTTATTTAGGAAGAGTTATTTAAAAAAGTTTTATGGAAAGTAAGTCATTAGATGAAAGTTGTCTAACTTGGACAAAAAGGGCTAAATATTGCTAATTTCTTCAGAGGCAAAAAAAAATATTCTCAATCTCACCTGACAAATGTGAAGATCAGATGTGAAGGATTTGGAAAATACTGTGAATTTAGATGCTGTTAAAGCATAAAGTTTCTTTTCCTCATCCTTTCTATTCTTGCCTTCTTTATAAAATGTAATCATTTGGTATTGTGGTTCCACAGAGTTTCAGCTTTGCTTGAAACTATCTTCTTGCCTTTGCCTATGTGTTTGATTTTAGTAATTGAACTTACGTATTTGTTTTATGTTAGTTGCTTTAACATACTTTCTCCATCAATCTTTGGGAAAACAGAACAAAATGCTGCAGGTGGTGAGGATATATGAGGAATATCAATATGTATAAGTACGCATTTAGAGTAGCTGAGAGTCTAGTTTTGCCTCATTTAGGAAACCGGTCTTATGGTTATTCATCAGTCTGGATGTCTGTTGTAGCGTCTAACTCCAGCTCTGCCAAGGATCCTGCCTCATACGAGGAGTCTGTATTCATTTGCTCACTCTGTCTGTGTATAGCAGCCTGGGATTTCTTGCATATCTCTTCTTTATTAGTTGGTTTATCACTCCAACTTAAATACAGTCATGTGCTGATAAATGATGGGGATATGTTCTGAGAAATGAGTTAGGCGATTTTGTTACTGTGCAAACATCATGGAGTGTATTTACATGAACTAGATGATAGAGCCTACCACACACCTAGGCTAGATGGTATGGCCTCTTGCTCCTAGGCTGCAAACCTGTCCAGCATGCGACTGTACTGAGTGCTGTGCGAGTGTACCTAAACATAGAATGGTACAGTACGAAAGATAAAAAGGGGTGCAGTTGTATCTGTGCAGGGCACTTAATTGTGAATGGAGCTTGCAGGACTGGGAGTGGCTCTGGATGAGTGAGTGGTGAGTAATCGTGGAGTCCTAGGACATTACTGTACACTACTGTAGATTTTATCAACACTGTTCACTTAGGCTACACTAAATTCAATTTAAAATTTTTTCTTTTTTAATAAACTGTATCTTACTGCAAGTTTTTCACTGTATGAACTATTTTTTAAAGTTTTTGACTCCTTTTTGATAACATTTTGCTTAAAACACAAATATTCCATAGCTGTTCAAATATATTTTCTTATATCCATATAAGAATGAGAATATTCTTATTTTTTCTATCCTAAATTATTTTATTGTTTTACTTTTAAAACTTTTTTGTTAAAAACTGTGACACAAACACATTAGCTTAGGCCTACACAGGGTAAGGATGATCAGTATCCCCATCTTCCATCTCTGTATCTTGTCTCAGTGGAAGGTCTTCAGGTGCGATAACAGTTATGGAACTGTCATCTGCTATGATAACAATTCCTTCTTCTGGAAGGCTTTCTGAAGGACCTGCCTGAAGCTGTTTTACAGTTAAAAAAAAAAATGATAAGTAAAAGGAGTACACTCTAAAGTAATGACAAAAAGTATTATATAGTAAATTTATAAGCCGGTAACATAGTTGTTTACTATCATTATCAGTTACATAGTGTTCATAATTAGTTATGATATACCTTTATATGTTTGACAGCAAAGGTTTATTTATAGCAGCATCACCACAAACGAATAATGCACTGCACTGAGATGTTTGGTTGGCTATGAGGTCATTAGGCAACAGGAATTTTTCAACTTCATTATAATCTTACGGGACCATTGTCATATATGTGGTTAATCACTGATTAAAACATTACATGGTATGTGACCATATGTAATATTTTTCTTGCTCACATTCGTTTCTAGTTTTTTTTCACTTAATTATGTAACTATTTCCTCACTTTCTCTTATTTCTTGTTGCAAAGGAACATATCATTAACAATTAAGTATTTACCTGCTTAAACAGAAAACAGAACCATGATTTCAATAAAAATACCTTGCATCCAGTCATTTCCGGAAGGGAATTACATGGTATTCATAATGCGTAATACATTTATTATGATTTGTAGAATATATGCTGAGAAAAGGAGAATGTGTGAATTGTGAAAAATTATTTCCTCATAATGACTTGACTTGGTTGATTTACGGTTAAATGTCATTTAGTACAACCATTGAGAGGCTTTCCTGGATTTTTTTTTTTAAGACAAGATTTCACAAACTTTAAGTTTGGCATGTTATTAAATAACTGAAGAAAAATATCTAAGCTCAGCAGAATTTCAAACCACTGATTCTGTGTTACATACATGGATTGCGTGTATGTGTGTGTGTATGTCATCTTTGAATATTACCATCATTGCTGTTATTTGCCAATACTGTCTAGGGTTCAGAACAAGTGCTGTTTTTGGTACCATTTTGCTAACGTTCAGCACAAGTTTAGCTGCATTAGTAAAGCTCATATTATCCTATCTCTTAGTTAAAATGTCAATATTTTGAAGAATTTTCATTATGAATATAATTTTCTGAGTGAAACCATGCAATGTATAACACATATACTTTGAGGAGAAAGTAACAAGATAAATCACTTCATACATTTATATACACGTATGTTTTTGGGTAGAATTTTAAAATGAATCTAAGTGAAGTTTAATGGTTTGTAACATTGAAGAATTTGTCAAGAATTATCAACTACAGTTCTACATAGGAAATAGTTAAATGTTCTAGTTTTTAGGATTATAAAAGCTGTCAGGCGTTAGAAAATTAAAATGTTGCTTGGTGATTTTTAGAATATTTAAAAAATGTGCTTAGTATGTTTGTAAATATGGGGATATGTTCAACTATTTTAATGCTATAAAGTTTCTTTTCCCAGGTTAAGTTCTTGTGATTAGGCATGACTCAGGGCTTGCAAATAATAAAAATTATGATCAATAATTTTCACACAGCAAGTTTTCAGAGATGATAAAGTTTTTCAGTGTTGCTGACATTTAAAAATTCTTTCTTTCTTTTTTTTTTTTTTGTCCTCTGCAGTAAGTAGTCAAATTCTTGAGGACTCCTAATATATATCTGGACAACACTGATCAGAAAAAGCTTGGGTTTTACTATTGAAAACATGATTATTCAAATAGCCTTTCTACCACCAAAATTACATATTACAGGTTTAATTTAAAATTAGCTGACATATCATTGCTGCACATTTTTATTTGAAAACATTAAAAGACAACTTACAAAGTTTTAATTTAAAATTGTTTATTAATACAAATAAGATTTTGTTTCTGCTTCAGTTTTATCCCTTTTGACTTTAAAAGCCAAAGGGAAAAATTTCTTCCAATCACTTTCAATCTATAGAAAATGAAAAGAATTTTAATTTTATGGCCATAATCATAAACAGTACATTAGGTTTTGTATAATAACATGTACCATTAAAAGACTTCATTATGGCAGTATCCTATGATCTTCACATCAAAATGAGGAGGAAAGAACATTATTAAGTATGGGAATTTCATGGCAGTTTTACCTGTTGTGGACCCTGTTATGTCAAAAATATAGTGCAGTGACTTCTGAACTAGCTGACAGACACCAAGGCCGTGGTGTCACTGTGTGTCATCACCTCCTGTAACTGGAAGTGCTCCCAGAAGCCCGTCTGTGTTGTGGAGTTCTAGATGAGGGCTTCATGGGTGCTGACCATAAAAAGTTCATCAAAGTAATGAGGCGAAGAGAGCGCTTGGTGCTCATGGGCAGAGCTCAGCACCAAGGAGTGTGAACTGGCTCCAGCTGTGACAATAAAACAGCAGGTGGCTGCTGTCATTAGGGGCGGCAGATGAGGCAGGGGACTAACATTCAGCCCACAAAACTCTCATTTGTTAGCCATTGCCACTGTACCATGCAAAATAGCTTCCATCTCAGTCAATTTTCCTTTGCAGAATATTATACACAGCCATAGGAATATGAGAGCATCGCGTGTACAGGTCTCCTCTCTGCTGTCCTCCCCTCTCCTCTCATCGTGGCTCCTCCGCTCTGCCCTTTCCTTACCTTATCTTTTCTTCACATCCCCCAGCCTTCTTGCTGGAAAACACTGCTTCATCAACAATGTTGGGTATGGCCTGTATCAATTCCAGTAAGGTATTGGAATTTTAAAAATTAATGGTGCCCATTTTGCCCTCATGCTGCAATTATTACTTAGACTTAGATGTTGTTTAACTATGTAGATGATCATAAAACCTAACTGAGATACCGTTTTTTAAGAATCCATACTGTCTTTGTTATCTGTTGTGAAGAATTTAAAACTGTAGTGAAAGAAAAAGAGGAATGCAGCAGAGATGTCAGAAAAAAATTCCTGTATTTATTGTTTGAGATGCCTTACCACAAATTTCAGAATTTATTGGCTCCCGAATCATTCTAGTTTGGAAGTAAAGGATAGTTTTTAAAAATAATATATGTGTCTGTGAACATTTTAGTATACTGTAGTTTTTGAAAGTACAACAGTAGGTCAAGTCTTAACATCTTATTTGGGGAATAAAACTCCAAATAATAGAAAGCTTTGTATTCTATTTAATACAGGAGGCAAAGGAAATTAAAGAAGTATGATAAGTTATTGGAGATGTATCTTATTGGAAACTATAAAAATTAGAAGAGTGTGAAATTGTCATTCATTTTGGAACTTTTCTAAGGCAGAAGAGAGGCCTAAATTCACTGGACAAAGTATGAGGTTGGTGCAAGGGTCACAGTTTTGTCCATGAAAGTCCTTTCCAGCCTCATTTTCACCCAAATCCGTGCTATAGCCTTGGCACATATGTAAGCTTCTCAGACTGGTTTACATTTTCTCACACTTTTCTTCTCTTCCAGGAATATCATCCTTCTCACGGAAATCCCAGTTATCTGTACATTTGACTTCTTCTTTGAGAGTATCCTGAATTCTTTTAGGCATTACTATATCTTACCTACATTATCATCTTGTGGTATTTTTTGCCTACCAACATAAGATGCAAAATTGTTTAACAGTTAATTGCTTTTGTTGCTCATTTTACTGATATGTGAACTTTAAAATAAAACCTAAATGAGTGGTGCAGTATGTTCTTTTTCAGCTGAGGGAAAGTCATTTACTTTTTAACTTGATTCATACGTAAGTCATCAACTTTTCTTTTCTATAGATTTATTCTGGACAGTTCATATGAATGTGATTATACAATATGTGGCCTTTTGTGTCCAAATTTATTCAACTGGCATGTTTTCATGATTCATTCATGTCATAGCATGCATCAGTGCTTCCTTCTTGTGGCCAACTAATACTGCATTGTGTGGACCCAGCACCGTTTGGTATTCACCCGTTCATCATTTCATGGTCATCAGGATGATTTTCACTTTTTAGATATTATGACTAACGGTGCTGTGAACGTTTCTGCACAGATTTTTGAGTGGACATAAATTTTCAGTTTTCTCGGGTATATAGGAGTAGAATTGCTGGATCTTGTGCTAACTATATGTTTAACTTTGTGAGAAGCCATCAAATGTTTCTTGCTAGCAGTGTATGAATTTTTGAATTTCTCTGTATCCTCACCAAGACTTGTTGTTTGTCTTTTTGATTATAGCCCACCTGATGTGTTTGAAGTGATATATCATTGACGTTTTGATTTCAATTTTCCTGAAGAGTAATGCTCTTGAGCAACTTTTTATGTGCTTTATATTGCCTATTTTATATATTTTATGGGGAAATATCTATTCAGATCCCTTGCCCATTTTTCCTTTGTATTGTCTTTTTATTGAGTTTTCTGAATTTTTTATTCTGGATATTGTCTTTTTAATTTATTGATTGTGTCCTTTGAAGCACAAACTTCTTTAATTTTCATGAATTTCAATTTACTCTTTTGTCATTTGTGCTTTGGTGTTATATCTAAAACCATTGCCTAATTTAAGATCCCAAAGATGTATTCCTCTAAGATTTTATAGCTTTTTACCCCTTACATTGGGATTTTTGAATCACTTTGAATTACTTTTTGGATATATCATGAGGAAGGAGTTCATTTTATTCTTTTCTAATGTGGCTACGCACGTCTCAATACCATTTGTTGAAAAGTCTATTCTTTTTAAAAAATTTATTTATTTTATTATACTTTAAGTTCTAGGGTACATGTGCACAATGTGCAGGTTTGTTACATATGTATACATGTGCCATGTTGGTGTGCTGCACCCATTAACTCGTCATTTACATTAGGTATATCTTCTAATGCTATCCCTCTCCCCTCCCCCCACCACACGACAGGCCCCCATGTGTGATGTTCCCCACCCTGTGTCCAAGTGTTCTCATTGTTCAATTCCCACCTATGAGTGAGAACATGCAGTGTTTGGTTTTCTGTCCTTGCAATAGTTTGCTCAAAATGATGGTTTCCAGCTTCATCCATGTCCCTACAAAGGACATGAACTCATCCTTTTTATGGCTGCGTAGTATTCCATGGTATGTATGTGCCACATTTTCTTAATCCAGTCTATCATTGATGGACATCTGGGTTAGTACCAAGTCTTTGCTATTGTGAATAGTGCCGCAGTAGACATACATGTGCGTGTGTCTTTATAGCAAGCTGATTTATAATCCTTTGGGGATATACCCAGTAATGGGATGGCTGGGTCAAATGGTATTTCTAGTTCTAGATCCCTGAGGAATCACCACACTGACTTCCACAATGGTTGAAGTAGTTTACAGTCCCACCAACAGAGTAAAAGTGTTCCTATTTCTCCATATCCTCTCCAGCACCTGTTGTTTCCTGACTTTTTAAATGATTGCCATTCTGACTGGTGTGAGATGGTATCTCATTGTGGTTTTGATTTGCATTTCTCTGATGGCCAGTGATGATGAGCATTTTTTCATGTGTCTGTTGGCTGCATAAATGTCTTTTTTTGAGAAGTTTCTCTTCATATCCTTTGCCCACTTTTTGATGGGGTTGTTTGATTTTTTTCTTGTAAATTTGTTTAAGTTCTTTGTAGATCCTGGATATTAGCCCTTTGTCAGATGGGTAGGTTGCGAAAATTTTCTCCCATGTTGTAGGTTGCCTGTTCACTCTGGTGGTAGTTTCTTTTGCTGTGCAGAAGCTCTTTAGTTTAATTAGATCCCATTTGTCAATTTTGGCTTTTGTTGCCATTGCTTTTGGTGTTTTAGTCATGAAGTCCTTGCCCATGCCTATGTCCTGAATGGTAGTGCCTAGGTTTTCTTCCAGGGTTTTTATGGTTTTAGGTCTAACATGTAAGTCTTTAATCCATCTTGAATTAATTTTTGTATGAGGTGTAAGGAAGGGATCCAGTTTCAGCTTTCTACATATGGCTAGCCAGTTTTCCCAGCATCATTTATTAAATAGGGAATCTTTTCCCCATTTCTCGTTTTTGTCAGGTTTGTCAAAGATCAGATGGTTGTAGATGTGTGGTATTATTTCTGAGGGCTCTGTTCTGTTCCATTGGTTTATATCTCTGTTTTGGTACCAGTACCATGCTGTTTTGGTTACTGTAGCCTTGTAATATAGTTTGAAGCTAGGTAGCGTGATGCCTCCAGCTTTGTTCTTTTGGATTAGGATTGTCTTGGCAATGTGGGCTCTTTTTTGGTTCCATATGAACTTTAAAGTAGTTTTTTCCAATTCTGTGAAGAAAGTCATTGGTAGCTTGATGGGGATGGCATTGAATCTATAAATTACCTTGGGCAGTATGGCCATTTTCATGATATTGATTCTTCCTATCCATGAGCATGGAATGTCCTTCCATTTGTTTGTGTCCTCTTTTATTTCGTTGAGCAGTGGTTTGTAGTTCTCCTTGAAGAGGTCCTTCACATCCCTTGTAAGTTGGATTCCTACATTCCTAGGTATTTTATTCTCTTTGAAGCAATTGTGAATGGGAGTTCACTCATGATTTGGCTCTCTGTTTGTCTGTTATTGGTGCAAAGGAATGCTTGTGATTTTTGCATATTGATTTTGTATCCTGAGACTTAGCCGAAGTTGCTTATCAGCTTAAGTTTTCTAAATATACAATCATGTCATCTGCAAACAGGCACAATTTGACTTCCTCTTTTCCTAATTGAATATCCTTTATTTCTTTCTCCTGCCTGATTACCCTGGCCAGAACTTCCAACACTGTTGAATAGGAGTGGTGAGAGATGGCATCCTTGTCTTGTGCCAGTTTTCAAAGGGCATGCTTCCAGTTTTTGCCCATTCAGTATGATATTGGCTGTGGGTTTGTCATAAATAGCTCTTATTATTTGGGAGACGTCCCATCAATACCTAGTTTATTGAGAGTTTTTAGCATGAAGGGCTGTTGAATTTTGTCAAAGGACTTTTCTGCATCTCTTGAGATAATCGTGGTTTTTGTCTTTGGTTCTGTTTATATGATGGATTACGTTTATTGATTTGTGTATGTTGAACCAGCCTTGCATCCCAGGGATGAAGCCAACTTGATCGTGGTGGATAGCTTTTTGATATGCTGCTGGATTTGGTTTGCCAGTATTTTATTGAGGATTTTTGCATTGATGTTCATCAGGAATATTGGTCTAAAATTTCTCTATTTTTTTTGTTGTGTCTCTGCCAGTCTTTGATATCAGGATGATGCTGGCCTCATAAAATGAGTTAGGGAGGATTCTCTCTTTTTCTATTGATTGGAATGGTTTCAGAAGGAATGGTAACAGCTCCTGTTTGTAGAATTTGGCTGTGAATCCATCTGGTCCTGACTTTTTTTGGTTGTTAGGCTATTAATTATTGTCTCAATTTCAGAGCCTGTTATTGGTCTATTCAGGGATTCAACTTATTCCTGGTTTAGTCTTGGGAGAGTGTATGTGTCCAGGAATTTATCCATTTCTTCTAGATTTTCTAGTTTATTTGTGTAGAGGTGTTTATAGTATTCTCTGATGGTAGTTTGTATTTCTGTGGGATTGGTGGTGCTATCCCCTTTATCATTTTTTATTGCATCTATTTGATTCTTCTCTCTTTTCTTCTTCATTAGTCTTGCTAGCAGTCTATCAATTTTGTTGATCTTTTCAAAAAACCAGTTCCTGGATTCATTGAATTTTTGAAGGGTTTTTTGTGTCTCTTATTTCCTTCAGTTCTGCACTGATCTTAGTTATTTCTTGCCTTCTGCTAGCTTTTAAATGTGTTTGCTCTTGCTTCTCTAGTTCTTTTAATTGTGATGTTAGGATATCAATTTTAGATCTTTCCTGCTTTCTCTGGTGGGCATTTAGTGCTATAAATTTCCCTCTACACACTGCTTTAAATGTGTCCCAGAGATTCTGGTACATTGTGTCTTTGTTCTCATTGGTTTCAAAGAACATCTTTATTTCTGCCTTCATTTTGTTATGTACCCAGTAGTCATTCAGGAGCAGGTTGTTCAGTTTCCATGTAGTTGTGTGGTTTCGAGTGTGTGTCTTATTCCTGAGTTTGAGTTTGATTGCACTGTGGTCTGAGAGACAGTTTGTTATAATTTCTGTTCCTTTACATTTGCTGAGGAGAGCTTTACTTCCAACTATGTGGTCAATTTTGGAATAAGTGCGATGTGATGCTGAGAAGAATGTATATTCTGTTGATTCGGGGTGGAGAGTTCTGTAGATGTCTATTAGGTCTGCTTGGTGCAGAGCTGAGTTCAATCCTGGATGTCCTTGTTAACTTTCTGTCTCATTGATCTGTCTAATGTTGACAGTGGGGTGTTAAAGTCTCCCATTATTATTGTGTGGGAGTCTAAGTCTCTTTGCAGGTCTCTAAGGACTTGCTTTAGGAATCTGGGTGCTCCTATATTGGGTGTATATATATTTAGGATAGTTATCTCTTCTTGTTGAATTGATCCCTTTACCATTATGTAATGGCCTTCTTTGTCTCTTTTGTTCTTTGTTGGTTTAAAGTTTGTTTTATCAGAGACTAGGATTGCAACCCCTGCTTTTTTTTTGTTTTCCATTTGCTTGGTAGATCTTCCTCCATCCCTTTTTTTGAGCCTATTTGTGTCTCTGCACATGAGATGGGTCTCATGAATTACTGATGGGTCTTGATTCTTTGTCCAGTTTGCCCATCTGTGTCTTTTATTTGGAGGATTTAGCCCATTTACATTTAAGGTTAATATTGTTATGTGTGAATTTGATCCTGTCATTATGATTTTAGCTGGTTATTTTGTTCGTTAGTTGATGCAGTTTCTTCCTAGCATCGATTGTCTTGGCATTCTTGTCACAATGAATTGATCATAAATGTAAAGGCTTATTTATGAACTCTTAGTTGTATTTCATTGATGTATCTTTCCCTCTCTCCCTCCCTCCCTCCCTTCTTTCTTCCTTCCTTCCTTCCTCCTTTCTTTTTTTTTTTCTTTTTTTTTTTCTGAGACTGAGTCTAACTCTGTTTCCCAGGCTGGAGTGCAGTGGTGCTATCTCAGCTCACGGCAACCTCTGCCTCCTGAGTTCAAGCGATTCTTTTGCCTCAGCCTGCCTCTCTTCTTTCTTTTCTTTCTTTCTTTCTTTCTTTCTTTCTTTCTTTCTTTCTTTCTTTCTTTCTTTCTTTCTTTCTCTCTCTCTCTCTCTTTCTTTCCTTCCTTGTTTCATTCATTCGTTCGTTCATTCCTCCCTCCCTCCCTTCCTCCCTTCCTCCCTTCCTTCCTTCCTTCCTTCCTCTTTTCCTTCCTTTTTTTTTTTTTTTTTTTTTTTTTGAGACTGAGTCTAACTCTGTTGCCCAGGCTGGAGTGCAGTGGCGCTATCTCAGCTCACGGCAACCTCTGCCTCCTGAGTTCAAGCGATTCTTCTGCCTCAGCCTGCCTCTCTTCTTTCTTTTCTTTTCTTTCTTTCTTTTTCTTTCTTTCTTTCTTTCTCTCTCTCTTTCTTTCCTTCCTTGTTTCATTCATTCCTTCGTTCATTCCTCCCTCCCTCCCTTCCCTCCCTCCCTCCCTTCCTCCCTTCCTCCCTTCCTTCCTTCCTTTTTTCCTTCCTTTTTTTTTTTTTTTTTTGAGACTGAGTCTAACTCTGTTGCCCAGGCTGGAGTGCAGTGGCCCTATCTCAGCTCATGGCAACCTCTGCCTCCCAAGTTGAAGCTATTCTTCTGCCTCAGCCTCCTTAGTAGCTGGGATTGCAGGTGCGCACCACCACGCCCGGCTGATTTTTGTATTTTTAGTAGAGATGGGGTTTCACCATGTTGGCCAGGATGGTCTCGAACTCCTGACCTCATGATGTGCTCACGTCAGCCTCCCAAAGTCCTGGCATGAGCCACAGCGCCTGGCCATATATTTCATTTTTATGCTATTATCGCACCTTGATTATTGTTGCTTTGTAGTTGAAACATGTGAGTCCTTCAACCTTATTCTTTTTCAAGATTGGTTTGGTTATTCTGAGTCTCTTGCATTTTTATGAATTTTTAAGGATCACTTTGCTAATATTGGCAAAGGGGCAGGTTGGAATTTTGATAAGGATTGCATTGAATTTCTGAGTCAATTTGGAAAGTATTGTCACATAAAGTATATTGTGTTCCAACGCATGAACATGGGATTTCTTTCTATTTACTGAAGTCTTCTGCTTCTTGTAGTGAAGTTTGAAGTTTTAAAGTTTTCAATGTATGTCTTCCACTTCTATTGGTAAATTTACTTCTAAGTATTTTAAATGTTTTTATACTTTTTTTTATTTTTCTTTGTTAGTGCATAGAAACACAATGCATTTTTGTGTATTGATTTTGTATCTTGCAACATTGCTGAAATTGTTTATTAATTTGAATAGTTTGCTATTTTAAATTCTTCAGGATCTTCTGTGTACAAGATCCTGTCATCTGTGAATATGTCTTTGTAGAAGGTTTTTTGACTCTTCATTCAGTTGCTTTACTTCTTATAGCTCTATACAGATTTTAAAATTTCTTGTTTAGTTGTGCTTCACTTGTTTTCTTCTTTCCAGGAATTTGTCTGTTTCATCTAGATAGTTTAGTTGGCACATGGATGTTTATAGTATTCATCTTTAATTCTTTTTACCTTTGTAAGGTTAGTAGTAATGTTCACCCTTTTCATTCCTAATTAATAATTTGAGTCTTCTTTCTTTTTTCTTCTTCATCTGTTCAGCTAACAGTTTGTCATTTTTGATGATCTTTCCAAAGAACTAATTTTTGGATTTGTTGATATTGCTTATTTTTCTATGTCATTATTTATATTCTAATTTTTATTTCATCCCTTCTGCTCACTTTTGGTTTTGTTTGCTTTTCTAGTTTTAGTTATGGTGGAAAAATTCGGTTCTTGATTTGAGATCTTTTATTCGTTTATTTTATTTTATTTATTATTTTTAAGGAAGTCAAATGAGGCAGTAAGAATGGAGACTTTCTTTTTTTAATATACAGATGTTTAAAAATATAAATTTCCCTGTGTCTATTGCTTCAACTACATCCTCTGAGTTTTTATATGTTCCATATTTGTTTTCATTCATCTCAAACTGTTTTAAAATTTATTTTGTGATTTCTTCTTTGACCCACTGTATTTATGAGTATGTTTCATTAACACATATTTGTTAATCTCCCAAATTTCCTTTTGTTATTTGACTTCTAATTTTATTGTATATGACTAAAGGAAATAAAAGTATTTCTTGTATGATTTCAATCTCTATAGATGTCCTGATGCTTATTTTATATCCTAACATATGATCAGTTCTGGAGGCTATTCTCTGGGCATTTGAGGTTGTTTTTATTGTGTGACATATTCTATAGATGCCTTTTATTTCTAGTTGATGTACCTTGTTGTTCAAATCTTCCTTTCGTTGTTTATGTTTTACATTAAGTCTATTTATTACTGAAAATGGGCTTTTCAAGTCTCCAAATCTTATTGTTGAAATTTCTGCTTCATTTCTATAATTTGTTGTTTTGTTTATTTTGGAGGCTTTGTTATTAGTACGTTTGTGTTTGTTCATTCTTTATAGAGTACCAACTTTTTGTTATAAATGTTCTCCCCCTTTTTTTGGCTTCTAGTAACAATCTTCCTTTTAACATTTATTTTCTCTGATATGAATAT
This sequence comes from Pan troglodytes, assembly GCF_028858775.2. Lineage (NCBI taxonomy): Eukaryota > Metazoa > Chordata > Mammalia > Primates > Hominidae > Pan > Pan troglodytes. The sequence goes on from NC_072415.2 coordinate 84,812,834, forward strand.
AGCCGCTGCAGCTTTCTTTTGGTTACTGATTGCATGGTGTATCTTTCATCCTGATACGTTCAACTTACTTGAGTCTTTGAATCTTATGTTTATGTCTTGTAGACAGCATATACTTGGATCATGTTTCTTGAATTTGTTTTGCCAGTCATTACTTTTTGCTTGAAATTTTTAGTCCATTTACCTATAATGTCATTATTGACAAGTAGAATTTACAGGATTTACATGTGCTATTTTGTGTTTTTCTACATGTCTTTATGCCTTTTTTGTTATGGTATTTTACTGTTTCTTCTTATTTTGTGTTAAGTAGGAATTTTTCTTATTTATATTTTTACTTCCTTATTCAGTTCATGCATATACACACATGTATGTATATGTATGCGTGTGTGTATAAATTTTCTTAATTCTTAACCTAGGGATGACAGTGAACATCTTATAACAATCTAGTTTTTACGAATACCAACTAAATTTCAATACTGTATAAAAGCTCCTACATACATTATTTCCTCACCCCCTACTTTGTCCTGTTACTGTCATATAAAATGTATCTTTCTACTTTTATATCCATCAATACAAATTTGTAATTACTGTTTTAACTAGATGCCTTTTAATTGGACAGGGAAAATAATTACAAAGGAAAAGAGAAAATATATCTGTATTTATTTTTGAGATGGAGTCTTACTCTGTCACCCAGGCTGGAGTGCAGTGGCATGATCTCGGCTCACTGGAACCTCTGTCTCCTGAGTTCAAGTGATTCTCCTGCCTCAACCTTCCTGGTAGCTCAGATTACAGGTGTGTGCTCCCATGTCCAGCTAATTGTTTTGTATTTTTAGTGGAGATGTTGGCCAGGCTGGTCTCGAACTCCTGACCTCAAATGATCCGCCCACCTTGACCTCCCAGAGTTCTGGAATTACAGGCATAAGTCACTATGCCTGGCCAAAAAATATATTTATAATTTTAAAAAATTACCTACGTCATTACCTTTACTGGTCCTTCATTTCTTCATGTGAAAATGAGTTAGTGACTAGTATTCCTTAATTTCCATTTAAAGAACTGCGTTTAGTATTTCTTGTACAGCAGGTCTGGCTGATGGTGTTTTTTGTTTTTTTTTTTTCTTTTGTGTATCTGGGTGTGTCTTCATATCTCCTTTGTTTTCATTTGTACTGTTTTGCTGATACAGAAATTTAGATGACAGTAATTTTTTTTCAACACTTTGAATATGTCATCCCCCTGCCTTCTGACTTGCATAGTTTATGTGGAGATGTTAGTTTTTAATCTTACTGTGCATACTTTGTAATGGATGACTGACTTGACTCTGTTGCTGCTCTCAGGATTCTCTTTTTCTGTTTGGCATTTGACAGTTTGAATATGTGGTATTCTGTGGACATGTTTGAGTTTTTCCTATGTGGTAATTATTGAGGCTCTTGGATGTTAAGACTAATGTTTTGCATCAGATTTGTTAAGCTTTTGATCATGATTTCTTCGATTTCTTTTCCTGCCCTCTTCTTACTATGTTTCTTATTATGTCCTTAATATTATGTCCTTATTAATTTCTTATTGTTTCCTGGTCATTTTTCCTCTTCCCCCTCTTTCTCCTTCTCCTTGTTATTCTCCTTTTTCACCTTCATTTTGTTTCTCAGACTGGATCAGAAAGACCTTGCTGTATTTTCTGTGACTATTTTCTTCTGCCAGTTCAAATCTGCTCTTGAGTTCCTCTAGTGAATTTTTCGTTCAATTATTTTACTTTTCAGCTCCAGAATTTATATATGCTTCTTTTTTTTCATTTTTATTGATAATCTTTATTTGTTAACCCATAATTCCCTTATTTTCGTGTATTTCTTATTTCCTGTAGTTCTTACTTATATTTTCCTTTTTTTTTTTTAACATGTTTATGATGCTAGTTGAGTTAGTGTTTTTGTCTAGCAGTCTTATCTGGGATTTCATGGAAATGGTTTCTGTTGACTGCTTTTTTCCCCCAGTATATAGGCCATATTTTTCAGTTACTTTACATGTCTCTCTCTCGCTCTCTCTCTCTCTCTCTCCATATATAAATATATATATATATATGTATGTATGTATTTGCTAGAAAGTAGTCATTTAAATAATGTAATGTGACCACTTTGGAAATCAGATCCCTTCCTCCTCAGAGTTTACTTTTGTTGATGCTGTTTAGTGACTATTCTGAATGTATTTTGTAACGTCTGTATTCTTTGTCATGTGTGGCGACTAACGTCACTGCTTACTTTGAAAAATGGAAGACACATATTTCTTCAAATGCCTTGAACCAGTGTCCGTAGCATTTGTCAAGGGGCTCTGTTGCATTGTGGAATGTGCTTCATCAGGCAGTTATCAACTCTACCTTTACCTTCTTTTTCTACCTGTGCAAAGGCTTAATGTTAGCCAGAGATGCTATGGAAGATTATTACCTTTTCAGATTTCTCCCTTCATTCACACAGCCCTGTGCATGTGTGTTTGCTTTTAGATTTCTGGAGTATGTTGGAGCTTTTCTAAGCTTGTGTTTCTAATCTTAGTCTCATTTTTCCTTTTAAGTTTTTTGGCTAGCCTCTTATTCTCCCTAACTGGTTTTATGCTCAGACAGCTATGGTGGTAAACAGTTGCTTCTGTGTTTTTTTGTTTGTTTTTTCCATTGCTACTGACAGTTGCCCTGAGGATGGGGGTTATTCACACACAGTGAGTTGTGAGTCAAGTCAAAGACAAACCCTGAGCATGGAGTATTTCAGGGATCTTCCAGGTAAGTAGTGGAATTTTTACGGGAATGAGGTCTTTGGTGAGTTCCTAACCTGTTTGACCGCTCCTCCTAGCTCCTAGGCTGCTGGTTTTCAGATCTACTCTAGTCATCATTTTGTTGTTTTTCTGGAGTCTTATGAATCTAGGGAGTTGGGCATGAGATTGGAGTAAGTTCAAGTGCCCCAAAGCTTATTGTTGAGTTGGTTTTCTTGAATAGTCTTCATACTCTTTTCTATTTTTATTTCCAGAGTTGGTAAAAAGTTGCTTTTTCTTGTGTTCTTTTGCTTTTATGGAGGAGCAGATTTTTGGAGGACCTCACTTTCCCATTCTGGCTGTCCCTCCTCTCATGGTGATTATCTGTTTAGGCAAAAATATCTGAAAATGCATTAGACTTCCAATATAGTACTGCCAACCTTTTATTTCTTGAAATACAAACAATTTTATTTTAAACTACTTCTTTTAAATTTACTTTATATTTATTAGAGTACTATATTGATCTTTTGGATTTTTGAATTTTGATAGGTTTTATTATACATTCACTTAATTTCAGGATAGTAAAGGAGCATTGTACAATAAATGTTGCAGAAGTTATTGTCAGTTTGATAGGGTGAGAGACATTTTTATATTTTGTGTAGTCTCTTTAGCACTAAAATATTTCTTATACTTGTGCATATTTTTATGCATTTTTTTATTTAGGTATACCATGAGATTTTAGCTTATATTAGCCCTTTTCTATATCCCTTAGCACAATTTTTTTTACAAAGCACATTGTCTGAAAATATTTATTAATTGGTTTGATATTACAAGATGTAAAAGTTACATGTTTTAGAGATATCTAAATAGTTGATCAAATGTTAGAACTTGCTAATAATATTGCTATATATTATTTCACCCATAGTTGCAAGTTTGCCCCTTTTAATGTAACTTAGACCCCAACATATAAACCCTAAAATCTTGGAGCTTTTAGGCCTGTTGCTGTTACCTTCATCAGCTCTATAGCCTGGTTGTAATTTATATTATTTCTGACTGCTAGAAACTGCTGGGTTCTTTTCCTGATTGTGTTTTAAGTTCTTATGAATCATATTCAGTTCTTAAACCACACATTTTTGGTAATTTTGGTATTTTTAGAGTATATCTAAATTATACATTTGCCACCATGTAAACAATACCAAATAAAATGGGAAATTCAGAAATAATCTGTTTTCATGTATCTGTCTGTATACTTTTGACATGTGTAGCTTCTCCTCCAAATTTCAAATTGCTAGTATTTGTAGGAAACTGTTTTGCTTGTAACACAGTGTAAGAAAGTTATAGTCGTAGAAGGGAAAATCATGGAAGTTATTTATATGGTCAGTCAGTCTCTCTCTCTCTCTCTTTTAGTTACCTTTTTGCTCTGAAACTTAGGCTTTTCCAGGTAGTTGCTTGACAGTGTTACCATCCCTCTGCTTGCAAGATATTTACTATTTATCCTTTCATAGTACCATAGAGATCTCAAATATAATTTAGGAAACAATGTCTGGTCTGTACATGCCAAGTCAGGGGTTGACTTCTCAGTTACTTTGGAACTCTATAAAATCTTAAAAATTAATAAAGCAAAAAGGTAAAGAAGAGCAAAAAATAAACATATATCTTACTTGTGTATGAGTGTATAATGCCTGAAAAATGAATATTTTCTAATTAAAATTATTATCGACTTCCTATTGTAAATGTCGTTTTTAACTTAAGAAAAGTTTTATTGAAGTATTACATACGGAAATCTGTACATATTTGAAATGTATGATTTGATGAATTTTAATACATATTTAGACATATGTGTATGTATTCTCCATGAAACCTTTACCTCAAACAAGATTATGATTATACCCATTACTGCCCCGAATTCCCATTTTTTCCATTGTAATCCATCCTTCCTGCCACTCTCTGCCATCCCTATACAACTGCTGATCTGCTTTCTGCCATTATTAGCTTGCATTTCTAGAGTTCTTTGTGAATGGAATGATATAGTTTGGAATTTTTCTTGTCAGTCTTTTTTTTTAAAATCATCATAGCTGCTTTTAGATTTTAGATTTTTTTCTTTTTCGTTGTTGTTGTATATTGATAGTTAATTCCTCATTATTGCTGAGCAGAATTACATTGTTTCTTTATCCCTTTGTTTATCCATTCTCCTTTCTATAGATGTCGGAATTATTTCTCTTTTTTGGATATTTGAAATTATGCTGTTATGATGAACATTTGTAAACAAGTTTTGTATGGCCATAGCCCTACATTTCTCTTGGGTAAATACCTAAATCTAAAGTGATTGGATTTTAGGATAGCTGTATGTTTAAGGTTTTACCAGAGAATAGTACCAGTTTACATATCCACCAGAAGAGTTTTAACTTTCCTATTTTTCTACGTAAACTTCCCAAAGCTTGCAGTTGTTAGTCTGTCTGGTAGATAAGTAGAGGAATCTCTTGGTGATTTAATTTGCATGTCCCTAATGATTTTGAGCATCTTCTTAGGACCTTTTTTTTTTTTTTTTTTTGCCATGTGTATTTCTTCTTTGGTGAAGGGTCTATGAAAAAAATCTTTTGTCTATTTAAAAAATTGTGTTGTTTGTTTTCTTCTTATTGAGCATGGGATTTCTTTTTGTATGCTAGAGATAAGCTTTTTATTAAACATATGATTTGCAAGTATTTTGTCCTAGTCTGTGGCTTAATTCTCTTTAGAAGGGGAGAATTTAAAAATTTCCATATAGTCCAATTTATACATTTTTTCTTTAATGAGTTTTGCTTTTTGTGTAATATCCCAGAAATCTTTACCTACATGAAGGTCACAACTTTTTCTCTTATATTTTATTTTAGAAGTTTAATGGTTTTAGGTATTATATTTACGGTCTGTGATTCATATGAATGAGTTTCTACTACAAGTGTGTAAGGTATAAAATGAAGGTAATTAACATTTTTTTGTAGTCTTCATTTTTTCCTTGCTTTGTATCTGTAAATCTGTTGTCATTCTTATCTTTGATCTTTTGTATATAACATGTCTTTTTTCTCTCTCTTTTTTTTTAGACTTTTTTCTTTATCATTGGTTTTCTTCATGTTTGCTTTGTTTGCAATTCGTTGACCTTTTTTGATTTGTGAGTTTATAGTCTTCATTACACTTGGAATTTTTTTGCCCATTATTTCTTCAACTACTTCCCTGTTCCTCCTTGTATTTTTGGACATTCCAATGATACCATTTGAAATTGGCCAACAACTAATTTGTCTTCATTTTTAAAAACCTATGTTCTGTTTGTGTTTTTATTTTTTTGTGTTTTCTATTCCTTTTTATTCAAGGTCACTATTCTTCTGGATGTCTAATATGTCATTAAGCTCATCTAATGAATTTTTTTATCTCATGTGTTTTATTTCTAGACTTGTGGTTTGGATTTTTAAAAAATATCTTCCATCTCTCTACAGTCAATCCTCTGTATCCTTGGGTTCTACTTTTATGGATTCTACCAACTGCTGGTCAGAAATACTTGAAAAATACAAAAATAATACAACCCTAGAAATTAAAAAGCAATACAATAGAACAACTATTTATGTAGCTTTTAGATTGTGTTAAGTATTGTAAGTAATCTAGAGATGATCTAAAGTATGTGGGAGGATGTGCATAGGTTATGTGCAAAAGCAGTTGCCCCTTGAACAATGTGGAAGTGAGGTGCTCCAACCTCCCTTGCAGGTGAAAATCTGTGTATAACTTTAACTCCCCCCAGACTCAACTACTAGTAGCCTACTGTTGACCAGAAGCCTTACTGATAACATAAACAACCAGTTAATAAATATTGTATATATTACTCTATTCTTTAAGCTTGATAAAAGAAATTGTTATTAAGAAAATCATAAGAAATAGGTGTATTATTTATTAAGTGGAAGTGAATCCTTATAAAAGTCTTCATTCTCATTATCTTCACATTAAGTAGGCTGAGGAGAAGGAAAGCAGGAGGGTTTGGTCTTCCTGTCTCAGGGGTGGCAGAGGTGGAAGAAAATCATAGTAAAAGTGGACCCACACAGTTCCAATTCTTGTTGTTCAAGGGTCATCTATACTACATTATTTTTATATAAGGGACTTGAGCATGGATGGAGTTTGGTATCTGCAGAGGGTTCCTAGAACCAATTCCCCAGGAATACCAAGGGACGGGTGTACTTATCTTTTGATTATGTTTTGTGTATTTGTAGTAATTGTTTTATTGTTCCCTAATTTTAACATCTTTGTTCATTCTGGGTTGGTTGTATTTGATTGATTTTTCTCCTTATTATTGTTCATATTTTTACACTTCTTTGCACGCCTGGTAATTTTTTCATTGAATTCTAGACATTGTTAATTTTACTTTGTTGTTTCTGTTTATTTTGTAGTTCAATAAATATTCTTGACCCTTGTTCTGAGATTGCAGTTAATTTACATGAAAATGATTTTTTTGCTTTGCTTTTAAGCAGGATCAGAACAGTGCTCAGTGTAGGATTAATTGTCTCTACCTCTGAGACAGAACTTGTTGTGTGCCCCTTGAGCCCACAGGTCTCTCAAGTCTGGCTGATGGGAGCCTGTGTGAGCCCAAACACTATTTTTTTCTTTCTGTATTTTGTCGTGCTCTCATGTAGCTTCTTCATATATATGTGACTTGATCAATAATCGCTGAATCCTCCATGCACTCTTCCCATGATCTTTAGAGTTCTGTCTCTATTGGGGTCTCACCTGTCTGCCCTGTGCATTCCAGCTGCCTGGCCTCCCTGTGTTCTCCCAGCTGCAGCTCTGTTTCTCACCTCGTTCCACTGTCTGACAGCTGGCTCTTTGAGATCATTGTCTTTCTTTACCTGATGTGCTATTTCTTAAAAGTTGTTATTTCATACATTTTTTGGATTTTTTTTAATCAATGGGAAGGATAAAACTGGTTCTGATTACTCTATCTTCTAAACCCCAAATCAGTCAGGATTCACTCAGACATTTAGAGCCACTATGATATACGCATATTACTCTGTGTGTGTGTGTGTGTGTGTGTGTGTGTGTCTATGTGTCTGTGTGTCTGTGTGTGTGTGGCTGTGTGAATAAAGTTAATATACTTGTTACAGAAATTTGGTCTCATGCAACAATGGGAGCTTTTTAACTAGTCTCTGTAAGGCGTTGTCATCACATCTGATGTTGGACCTTGAAACCCACAGGGCAGGCAGTTGAGAAGTGAGGAGGGATGTGACATGAGGGAGAATGAGAACTTGGGGGACCCACAGGCATGAGTGGGAGCTCATAGCCTTGGACAATGGTGGTATGGGATTCCATAGAAGCTGGGTCCCATCCTATGCTTCTTAAACTTACCCATGAGGTTCAGGAGTCAGAGAAGCTGATGTAGAAGCTTTCCCAGGATTGTGGAGAGTGGTTAAAGGTTTGGTTGTTGTCTTGTGATGATGAGATGATCTATGTGGCAATGCCTGCGCGCTATGGTTTCACATCTGCCCTGCTTATTTCATACTGGTATTTCTCTGCTGGCTTTCCTTAACCAGCTAATCTAGGGAAGCAAATTCTAGGAAATGGAATTTGGCTAAGCCAAGTTGTCATGTTACTGAGCCCCATCTTCGTAAGGCATATTTAATCTCTAATTAAAGAAAAAAAAAGATACACTTCTAGCCAACATGATGTACATGTTCAGTACACAACCAACAACATGCTAGCCTATTACCAAAAGGGAATACACTAGCCATGTTTTGTTTTTAGGGTTATTCGTTCTTCAATTTACATTTTCTCTTTGCTACCTGTAGCTTTAAAAATGAGTTCTAAAGATAACATCGTTAACACATTATTTTGGATGATAAGGGGACTAAAACTGGGAAATAAACTAATCCCAACAATTTTTATTTTTTTTAATTTCTTCTTTTCATTTTCTTTTGAGATAGAGTCTCACTCTGTCACTCAGGCTGGAGTGCAGTGGCACAGTCTCGACTCACTGCAACCTCCGTCTGCCAGCTTCAAGCGATTCTCCTGTCTCAGCATCCCAAGTAGCTGGTACCACAGGTGCGCACCATCATGCCTGGCTAATTTTTGTATTTTTAGTAGAGACAGGGTTTTGCCATGTTGATCAGGCTGGCCTCGATCTCCTGACCTCAGGTGATCCACCTGCGTCGGCCTCCCAAAGTGCTGGGATTACAGGTGTGAGCTACCGTGCCTGGTCCTGACTTTGTTATTATTAAAAAGATTCCTGAGTCTTTCTTATTTTAATGGATTCACTTAGTTTATTATAAATTGTTATAGGAAAGTAATTCAACCATAATTCTTCTTAATTGATACTTCTGCATCTCGCCAATGTTGCGGTAATTGATGGTGATGATCTTCCGGAAGCACTGCATGTTTTTCATATACCTGCTGAATATTACAGATTATATTCTGTTCTATATACAGATTATATTCTGTTTTATAAACTTTTATTATTAAATGCATCCTATTGTGTTCTAATTTTTGTATAATTGTATTTCATGGAAAATATTTATCTTAACTCTAATATATGTAAACCTCAATACAAGACACAGAGGATATATTATCTGCATATATATCTCATATTATTTTCCTCTAAATATGTTCAGAATTAGATTGTATAATTCTGAATTCTCTTTTTTTTTTTTTTTTTTTTGAGATGGAGTCTCGCTCTGTTGCCCAGGCTGGAGTGCAGTGGTGCGATTTCAGCTCACTGCAAGCTCCATCTCCCGGGTTCATGCCATTCTCCTGCCTCAGCCTCCTGAGTAGCTGGGACTAGAGGCGCCTGCCACCACGCCCGGCTAATTTTTTTTTTTTTTTTGTATTTTTAGTTGAGACGGGATTTCACCGTGTTTGCCAGGATGGTCTCGATCTCCTGACCTCATGATCCACCCACCTTGGCCTCCCAAGTGCTGGGATTACAGGCATGAGCTACCGCGCCCTGCCCCTGAGTTCTCATTTTTTGTTTCAAAATAATTTAATATATTTTCTCTGCATATATATATTGCATGTGTATGGTGGGTACCTTCAATTCATTTTCACATAAATTACAACTTGAATATACCTATTTGCCAAATAGTATTTTTAAAGCATTAAATGAAGAAGTCTTATTTTTTAAAATTACCCTTAAGCCAGAGTCCTTGCACTAGTCTTGGAAGTAGAGCTGTTGGACAGGTTGGCACATCTCGCCTGCAAGCTCCTTGATTACCCAAGAACATTTCTCCCTGATGTTCAGTCAAGTATGGAGTGCTGGTCAGTTTAGGCTCAGCTATTCCTAGATCCCTCTTAGACAAGATTGGAAACGGGTTGGTTTTCATTGACTCATTGACGTCTGCTGCATTACATGTGATCGTAGTGTCAATTTACATAAAATATCAGGGAAGAAATTTGAAGACAAATTACATGTAAATGTGGAAATCCCTTTTTTGGTGGATTTATTGATTGGTGTTTTGTTCCTTGACAGGAACACCCTCATGTGTTTTAGCTCCTGCACATTTAATCAATAAGGACAATATCAGAATTATATGCTTGGATAGGAAAAGTCTTAATTTATTAATAGCAATCATTCTTTGAGACTTACTGAATTTCTTGAAATACCTAGGAATTTTACTCTAGACTTCTATATACTGTATATAGGTAGATAGATTTTTCTTACACTGTTGTTATATTCCAGTAGGCCTCAATTTTCTCATTTATAAGTTGAGGCTAGTAATACCGTAATGTGTATCTACTACAGTTGTGGTTTTATCTTCAATAATCCGCATTAAACAGTTATTACCCTCTTTGGCCATAGTGTTCTCTCACTAATATGCTAAATTTCATCACTATTTATTTTTAATATTTGCATGGCCCTCTTTTATCCTGGAAGGATGAAAATGATATTTATAGAGTCCTGTCAGCCAGTGCAGTGCTACAGTGTGTGTTCTGTGTGCCATCCTTCCTCTTGTCTTTGGGGTCCTCTTCTTAGTCATGGTCATCGTCGTCATTGTCATCATTATCATCATCATTGCAGTGGGCTAACAATTCCAGAGGGCTTACTGTGCTGGGCACTACAGTAAGTCTTCGCCTTACCTCATCTCATTTAATCTTCATAGCAACCCTAGGGAAGAGAGATAATGTCCTTATCCAGTCATAGGGAAGGCCCAGATTCAGCCCAAGTTTCTTTGACATCAGGCTTTGCCCTGACCCTCAGTGATATTCTTTTATGGCCTACTGTCAAATGATTTCATATACCAAGCACATCTGTGTATGTATTTTAATTCCTGTTGACTGTGTTAGCACTTTGCATTCTCAGGTTACTATCTTACATTAGCAGAAGGCCCCACCAATGTTTTACCTCCTTCAGAAGAGTTGAGGTAGCTCTAGGCAAAGGGTTCTTTACAGAGCTGTTTTTGAAAGTTTCCAATGAGTATCTCTTATGATAAGTACCTCTTTGGCTCATACTGTCTTTGTACATGATAACCATTCATAAACATGTCTCACAGAGTTTGTTTTTGATTCCCCTGCTGGAGATTTCAATTGGTCATGGCAATTCCCATTTTATAGTTTATCACTAATACAGTTGTTTACAAAATTCATTGTATTTTTTAAAACAATTCAGACATTAATGATCTCATTTCGTCTCACATGTCATGTTTAACTTAACCAAGGCCATGTTGGCCTAGACTAGATGCAGGTTTTTGCATGTGGGATGCAAGCGCCTAGACTAGATGCAGGTTTTCAACTCTAGACTGGAGCATTTTTCACTGAACTTCTACTATCTGTGTCTCAAACTCAAAAATAATATACACTTTCATCATTGATTTACTTAGTTGTTGGAAAATAACTTTGTAATTGAAAAATAATGCAGCAGACATCTGAAACCAGGCCTATACCTGACTGAAGTTTATAAGAGGGAGAGACACAGGACAGTTGAGGGGTGAGTGTGGTCTGTGGGCTTTGAGGAGACAGCCTGGGGCACATTCTGACTCTGCCACTTAGGAGCTTGCAGTCTTTGGGGGCTTAATGGATATGCACCTCAGGTTTTTCATCTGGAAAATGAGATGTGGTGAGGGTTAGATAAGTTGGTTCACATGAAGCATACAACAAAACTTGGAAGCTGGGAATGGTGGCTTATGCCTGTAATCCCAGCAGTTTGGGAGTCTGAATTGGGAGGATCAGTTGAGTCTAGTAGTTTGAGACCAGCTTGGACAACATAGCAAGACCCTGCCTCTACAAAAAATAAAAATTAGCTGGGTGTGGAATGCTCACCTGTAGTATTAGCTACTTGGGAGGCTGAAGTGGGAGAATCGCTTGAGTCTGGAAGGTGAAGGCTGCATTGAGCCATGATTGTGCCACTGTAGTCAGCCTGGGTAACAGAGGGAGTCCCTGTCTCAAAAAAATAACCAACCTTTCTCTCAAGAAAACCTCAAAAAACAAACAAAAGCTACAGAACAACCCAGAGCTTGGCAGTCTCCCTCTTTTCCAACAAAAAAAAAAACAAGAATAAAATAACCTTAATGCTTTTATTATTAAGAACCTGGTTAATATTTGGAAGTCTACAATGTACTCTTAATGTCTTGAAGTATAATATTATTTACAGTTCTTAGAATAGTTAAATCTTCATATGGACCCTCATTAAGTGGCAATGGAATTGACCCTTGAAATAAAGCAGTACAACCTTGCTGAATATCTTCATTTGCCCCGGGAAATTGTGGGTACGTGTGTGTTTGTATGCATGTGTGTGTGGGGTGTGTATATGTTTATCACATAAGCTCTCAGATTCTTGAACATTTATGTGTGTTGTAGCTAGCATTTTATAATATCTAAAAGGTTACTGCAGTTTTTCTGTATGCAGAATGCCTATTCTCAGGAGAGGTGTGAAATTTAAGAAAAGTTTATTTCTTATGAATAAGCAAAAAATTCTAACTTTTGTCTCTTCATAGAGATTTTCATTAAATATAATAGCATTTATTTTCAAGGACCAGCAGAGTCATCCAGGAAAATAATAATTATAAAGAATTTTCAGATATTTTAAATTTTAGAATGTTGGTAATTTGTATTTGAAACAAGTTGCTTGATATAAAATTACAAGGGTACATTTCACATGTGAAAATGGTGGGTTCTGTATGGTAATTAAAACCAAAAGCAGTATAACATTCAAGGGAATTGTGTCAGAATATATTTGAGAAATAAAGATAATTATTTTGGCCTATCAATGATTTGGTAAGAGTTTGAGAAATATAATTATTAAATGTTATGTAACACCTGTTAACTTATGAATTTTGGAGTAAACAAATTTCATATAATCACAGTTTTCCCCCTTTGTTTGTAAGGTAAATTTCTGACAGATTTGAATACCTTTGAACTGCAGGTTTTTCCGTATTGTTTATTTAACATGCTCATTAATAGGTAAGAGAAGTAGGTGAGAAAAATTCTTTCCTGAAGTCTTGATTAAACAATATAATATGAACCTGCTTACAAACATATTTAGGATGTTAGATAATGTATTTCATCTTATATGTTATAAAAATGAAGTCTTTAATAATTAATTTCAGTTTTATTTTATATTATCTAACATATTTTACATGTTAACAACAAATTATAGTATGCCCCAGGTTTCTGACACCTTAAAAATAAAATATATTTATTTTGATTTTGTTTATAATAAAACTGGTGCAATCTATCTCAATTGGCTGTTCTTTAAGAAATGATCATCTTTATTTTTAAGCATAATTATTCTTGATAACTGATTGTATGGTATTTTGTCTGACTTGTTTCATAGGTCATTAATTTTTAGTTTTTCTCTTCATCATATAAGTATTTTCTTTTAAAAATATTGTGTATACTTAATCCCAGCAAATCTTAAAAAAAAAAATATCTATGCTTATATCAATTACTAGATTTGTCATTCATTAGCTTGGATAATTCACATTCATTTAGGAAAGTAATGTAGTGGTTTTATTTTTGAACAGTTTTATTTCAGTAGTAGTTTCATTTTTCTTACTTTCTATGAGGCTATAATCTTTCATTAGGCAGGAAGTATGGAGTGGTGGAGAGACTTCTGTATAAAGGTCACCAGGCATGAATTCTACTTTTGCATTTTCAGCTTCTTTGCCCCATTTTCTTGAAAAAGTCAAAGTCACTTATCTTGTCTGAGCCCCACTTTCCTCCTCTTTCAGGGTGATCTGATTATGCCCAAACTGCATGCTCATACACTCTTGGATAGCCATTGAGGAGACATATAAAACTGTTGTATAAACTATACATCTGTAACTATAAGCAATGTATTATTTGTTGCTTTTTTAAATTACAGATTTTACTTATAGAAAAACAACCCTATAAATCATCTAAATCTAAATCCCATGTCAGAGTGAATTTGGTTGATGTTGGCTTCTTTTCATGTATATATTTGTTCATGTATATGTCAGAATACAAGAATAAACACACATAGGATTTGTTGTATGTAGTATTTTTTGTCCTTTTAAAATCTAAGCTATCATGAGCAGCTTTCTATATTTTCAGTTGATGCATAATATTATACCATGATTGTGCCAATGCTATTGAACTTTTAGGTTGCTTTCTCTTTTCAGTTGGATTGTAGCTTTTTATCTTTTATTTCATATTATTTTTGGAGTGCATATTTCAGCAGTTAGAATACCTGATTCTGAATGACTGTTGAAGACTATTATTTGTTTGCTTAAGATTTAGTGCTTATCCAGTTCAGAAGGGAATTATAACAGGTTTTTGAGCTGAGGCATGACGTGAACATATTTATAGGAAGGTGTGTCATGGGGGTATGTGGAGTGAATTGTATAGGAGAGTGCCTTGTAGCTGTGGTACTCAGACATAATGGTTTGAACTAGTTCATTTAAAATGGAAAAAGAAAAGTCTTGGTAGCAAAAAATTATGAAGAAACAATTGATGATGTATGAACATGAGTATAAGATTACTAAATCGGGAAGGTGGTACAATTGATAGAATTCAGAAATTCTGCAGGAGATCATTAGCGTGGAACAATCATGACTGAATGTTGGACGTGCTTTACAGTATTGTCAGTGCAGACAAGAAAAAATATCCTGGAAAGGCCATGGGTGGAAATAAATATTTTAGTGTCATCCACAAGGAGGTTATGCTTGAAGCCCAGGAAATAAATTATACCTTTGAAATATGAATGTATATGAACAAATATATCACCCTTAGAGGATAAGATGAGGAATGAGAATTGACAATAGTATGAAAGAGGAAGTGATCAGAAGTGGTTTGGAACTATCAGTAGAAGCCAAGTTATTAGAGAGCTTAAAGAAGAAATTGACAATAGTATGAAAGAGGAAGTGATCAGAAGTGGTTTGGAACTATCAGTAGAAGCCAAGTTACTAGAGAGCTTAAAGAAGAAATTGACAATAGTATCAAAGAGGAAGTGATCAGAAGTGGTTTGGAACTATCAGAAGCCAAGTTATTAGAGAGCTTAAAGAAGAAATTGACAATAGTATGAAAGAGGAAGTGATCAGAAGTGGTTTGGAACTATCAGTGGAAGCCAAGTTACTAGAGAGCTTAAAGAAGTAGTAAGTAACACCTTTACACTAAAGTTTTATGAGAATAATTGTTTGAATAGAATGCTGTCCTGCAGAAGCTAAAATGTGATTCATTTACAGTAATGTATTTTGTACCACCTGAAAATTTATTATAACACATTTTAGAATAATGAAAAGATATACTGATTGTTGCAGTGAGCACTCATTTACCAAACGTGGCCATTACAGTTGAAATCCTCTGTGTATATTTCCTTGTGTGCCCACAATGTATGTGTTTGTCTGTATATTCATTTATTTCCTAGCTTTGTGGATGGAAAGGGCTTAGACTCCATGATGCTCCAGTAGCAGTGATCAGAGTTAGCACCCAGGTCTTGCTTTATAAACACCACTACCTACTATAAGAAACCAGGACTGATTGCAGGTCTGGAGCATGAACAGTGATTGTTGGGCCTGGAAGGCTGGTTGTACTAGAAAATAAGGAAGAACCCAACAGTAAGAGAAGTGATGTCAAATAAACATAGTAGCCAACTTAAAGAGTTTCCACTGGCCAATTTTGGGAAAACTTGAGAATTACAAGACATAATTATGGTAATAGATTATAAAATATGGTATAAAATCCAAAAGTCCAGATAAAGTGCTTTAGAAAGAAAGTGAGGGTGAGAGAGTATGTCACAAAAAGATTGGGGAAAATGGTTAAGTCTCTCTATCAAAGAATGCTAGCTAACTAAAATAGAAGGAATGATAGAACATTGGTATTTTGTAGCCTTCAGAATAATCGAGTTAGGCAAGATTCATTAATGGGTGCCTATGCCATTGGGAGAAGGTTGTTAGTGAACAGGATACTCACACAATATCAAAATATCACCTACAGATTACTTAATTACAAATGGCAAGTAAGTATTTATATTGAAGAAATTTCGAGATTACTACCTTAAACAAATAGTCAAGTTTAGCATAATGGAATGTGAACCTGACGTTACTTTTATCCTGATACTATGTAATTGGAAGTACCCAACATTCGTAGGTGATGTTCTTGCCAAAAATGTTTAAACTGAATCAAATCATGAGGAAACAATCAGACATACCATATGTGGGACATTATTATAAGTTAGGTTACTCAGAGTTTTTGTCACTATACAAATAAAGAAAACGAGGGTAGTTGTAGATGAAAGGAGATGAAGGAGACGTGACGAAACACAGTGAGTGTGTCTTATAGACTGTGTAGTAGATATTACTGAGTCAGTATTTTCTTGAGTGTGATCTTGATCCACAATGGGTAGAAAAATGTCTTTCTTTGGAGTTGTGTGCTGAAGTTTTAGGGGAAAAGTATCATCTCAGTAACTTACTTTAAGATGACCTAAAATAAAGAAAAAGTACATATTAATACATTCTTAGTGAGAGAGAGCAAGGAAGCAGGCGTCCCAAAACGTTAGTGGTGAGCCGGTTTGGAGAGGGTACAAGTATTTCATGTATTGTCTTTTCAACTTTTCCAAGTCTTAACTTTTTTCAAGAAAGAAGCTAAGAAAAAGAACAGTTCACAATTAAAAAATAAAAGTGTGATAGATAAAAGGATAAACCTTCAACATAAAATTAGATATGAAGTTGTTTATCAAAACTTTGTAAAATAATTATTTATCCTTTCTACCTGCTAGGATTGTCACTGGAAGGTTTCTACTTGGATTATTTATTAGTTTTTCTTTACCTATTTTGTCCCATGTCAGTATTATCTATTCCACTCCACCCTTCACACCCATCTTTTGCTGCTCAGGTCGGAACAGTATTTGTGAGAGTATCGTGACACAACTGTAAGCTGGATACAATGTTTAGATCATAGTTCAACTGTGTTACATAGCTAGCCATACAATGTTTATTTAAATTATTCGTGACTGTTTCTTGGACTGAATCAGTACTTTGTAATCAAATTCTGATGATGTCAACTGCAAGTGCAGTATGTGGTAATCTGAGTAGACATT
This sequence comes from Pan troglodytes, assembly GCF_028858775.2. NCBI lineage: Eukaryota > Metazoa > Chordata > Mammalia > Primates > Hominidae > Pan > Pan troglodytes. Next base: position 84,830,046 of record NC_072415.2, read on the forward strand.
ATCAGATAGTTTCTCACATATTTGTCAGTTCCCACAAATCTATTTTCTTAGAGTTGTGTGAATCAGAAGTTTGAAACCAGTCCTCATACTCGACAGCAACTTCACCATGCTCTGAATGCTTGTGTCCCTCCAAAATTCCCATGTTGATACCTGTATTAGGCTGTTCTCGCATGGCTATAAAGAAATACCTGATGCTGAGTAATTTATAAAGAAAGGAGGTTTAATTGGCTCATGGTTCTGCAGCCTGTAGAGGAGGCATCGTCCTGGCAGCTGCTTGGCTTCCAGGGAGGCCTCCAGGAACTTACAGTCATGGCAGAAAGTTAAAGTGGGGTGACATGTCTCACATGGCTGGAGCAGGAGCAAGAGAGAGAGAGGGCGGACGTTTTACACACTTTTAAACCACCAGATCTTGCGAACTCTCTACGGTACCAAGAGGCTGATGCTAAACTGCTCGTTAGAAATCTGCCTCCATGACCAATCACCACCCACCAGGCCCCACCTTTAACATTGCGGATTGCAATTCAGCCTGAGCTTCGGGCAGGAACGCAGAAGCAAACCATATCAATATCTAATCCCCAGTGCAATAGTATTAATTAGTTGGAGCATTTGGGAGCTGATTTTGGGAGGGCAGAGCCTTCATGAATGGGATTAGTGTCCTTATAAGAAAGGCTTAAGGGAACCTGTTTGCCCCTTCTGCCTTGTGTGGACACATAGAAGACGCCCTAAGGGGAACAGGCCTTCATTACACACTGAATCTCCTGGCACGTTGATCTTGGACCTTCCAGCCTCCAGAACTGTAAGCAATAAATGTCTGTTCTTTATAACTTATCCAGTCTCAGGTATTTTGTTGTAGAAGCCCTGACTGAGTACTGTAAGCATTTTCTAAATTGTTTCTTGAAGGCACAGTTCTAGTAGATGTTTTCTATGACAGAAATATTTAGTGGTCCGGTAAGATTAGAAAATACTATGCAGATCTTCTACTTCTTTCCATTTCACTGTGCTAATCAGCACACACATGACTGAGAAGTCTACAGAACTTCACTTTTTAAACCTAGTGTTATCCAAACTTATTTGAAAATTCCCCCTACCCCTACTTTTTGGTAACATTTCTGTTGTCATCTGAAGAACAGTCATCCATAGGAAACTGTTTGGCACAAGAGAAACACAGCCAAACCCCCATGCAGTAAAAAATCCAAGTATAAGTTTTGACTCCTCAAAAACGTAACTACTAACAGCCTATTGTCGATCAGAAGCCTTACCAATAACATGAACCGCAGATGAACACATTCTGTATATGTATTATATGCTGTATTCTTACAATAAAATAAGTTAGAGAAAACGTTATTAAGATAATCATAGGGAAGAAAATGTGTATATTTAGTATTCTTTAAGTGGCAGTGGCTCATGATAAAGGACTTCATCCTTTTGATCGTCGCATTAAGTGGGCTGAGGAGTAGGAGGGAGAGGTTGGCCTTACTGTGTCAAGGGTGGCAGAGGTGGGAGAAAATCGTAGCAGAAGTGGACTTGTGCAGTTCAGACTCGTGTTGTGCAAGGGTCAGCTGAGCTGTATGTGCTTTAATAGATGAGTTAGATCACCTCCCATGACTCTCAAATTGAAATAATTTTATAGTGATAAAACCTAAAGGACTGAAGAAATAGGTCTTTATTATATGGTATGTAGTGTACAAGAATTTATTTTGAAATATTGTTAAAATAAGATTTTTTTTTTTAAACTGGAATGTAGGCATTACTACTGCATTGTTGTTTTTACACCAAAACAAATTTTAAGTTGTACTGTGTCAGGCATTTACGGATACTTGTAGGTCAATCAATATTTTAAAAACAGTATTATTTTTTATTTAAAGGTGTTCCTTCAGATGATTAGATGCTTGCAAATGGATGACTTGAGCAAGAGCAGTTCTAGCATGGATCTTGGCCTCAAGCAGTAGAGTTGGCCTCCTGTTCCACGGGCTCTTGGATGTTCAGTAGGCTTCCTCATGAGCATGTCCCAGACTGATCTCCTTCAAAACAGCTCAGTTTCTCTTAAGCCAAAAATGGATCATTTCTTTGATTTCTCTTTCAGACTCTATATCCAATCCATATAGAAATGTGGTTAGCTCTGATTACAAATATATATCCCAAATCTGACCACGTCTTCACTGCTAGCCTTTGTCCAGGTCACTATCATCTTTGCCTGGATTATTCCAAGAGACTGTTGATCGATCGTGCTCTCTCTCTCTCTCTCTCTCATTCACTCAAAACAGAGCAGACAGGAGTGCTATTGAAATGGAAGCTGAGGCTAGGTGTGGTGGCTCACACCTGTAATCCCAGGACTTTGGGACTTCTAGGCAGGAGGATTCCTTGAGCCCTGGAGTTTGAGACCAACTTGGGCAACATAGTGAGACCCCTGTCTCTACAAAAAAATTTTAAATAGCCAGGCCCGGTGGCGCATGGCTTCAGTCCCAGCTACTGGGAAAGCTAAGGTGTGAGGATCCCTTGAACCTCGGATTTTGAAATTACAGTGAGCTATTTAAAAAAAATAAAAACAAAAGCAAAAGTAAGTTGGACAAGTCACTCCTCTGTTCAGATGCCTGAGATGGCTTTTCTTCCCACTCAGAATAAAAGCTGAGGCTGTCATGGCCTTCAGTGTTGCTATTCTCACCCGCCCTCTTTTTTCTATCCTCCCTGGATGGGACTGTCCTCCTCCTCACTTACCAGCCCCCAGGTTTATGCTCCCACATCACATCTGTGAGAATGAATTGAGACTCTGCCTTCAGAGGTCTGTGGTTGTGCTCTCTCCTGCTGAGCAGAGGTTGCTGGTCCTTATTCCTTGGCAGGCCCCGTGCCTTCATCCTCTTTACTCATAGGTCTCACTCCTGAGCCACCCAAATGTGGAATTGCAACCCCTTGCTGACATTGTAAGATCCTTGTTCTCTAATTTATTCTCCTACCACTTGACACTGCTTAATATGATACATATTTTGCTGTTTTTTTTTTCCTTGTTGTCTGTGTCTCTCACTAGGTTGTACATTTTTTGAGGGCAGGGACTTTTATTTGTTTTAGTCACCTGTGCATCACAGCTGCCTAGAACTGTTCCTTGCATAATAGTAGATCCTTAATAAATATGTAAATTAAATGCATGTGGGAATGACTAGCACTGTCCACAGAGGAGTGGCTAGTCAAGCTTAGTGTCACTGCATCCTGTTGATAAGCAGCAGGTTGTCGAGAATGCTCCGGGAAGGCATGACTTGAACGGTCTGTGTTTTCGTCATAGGTGCAGGACCCCCTCACAGCTAGCACATAGTAAGTGATCAGTAAATGTGATGAGACAGGGACTGAAGGTGTGAAAGAATGAGGATTTATTGGGAGCAAGGCATGCCAATTGGCTAGCTTTCAGATTTGCCATCATTTTTGTTGTATTTCTGGTGATATGTAGATTATGTATATATATTTTTAAAAGTTATGTTAAAAATGTTAAAACAATAATGTTACAGTGTTAGTGTGGAGTAGCCTACCTTCAGTAACCACATATGGCTGTCAATATTATGTCCATATGGGTCAGTAATTTAATGCTAGTCATGCTTGGCGCATATATATATATATATATATATATATATATTTTTTTTTTTTTTTTTTTTTTTTTTTTTTTTGAGACAGAGGCTCGCTCTGTCGTCCAGGCTGGAGTGCAGTGGCGCAATCTCGGCTCACTGCAAGCTCCGCCTCCCGGGTTCACACCATTCTCCTGCCTCAACCTCCCCAGCAGCTGGGACTACAGGCGCCCGCCACCACGCCCGGCTAATTTTTGTATTTTTAGTAGAGACGGGGTTTCACTGTGTTAGCCAGGATGGTCTCAGTCTCCCGACCTTGTGATCCGCCTGCCTCAGCCTCCCAGAGTGCTGGGATTACAGGCGTGAGTCACCGCGCCCGGTCAGCTTATATATTTTTTTAACTGAGGGTGATTTTGAGGCTTTTACATTATTTGTACTTTAAGCCAAATTTAAAGAATTAGTACTTCTTTTAAGTCCAGTGTTGGTTGAATAAATATTTTGCATTTGAACACAATTGAGCTGTGTTATAGTATTAAAACTTTTTCCATTTTTCTCCATGATAATAAAAATTATTATTTCACTAAATATTCAGCACTAGAGACACTCAGCACGTTAGGACATTGTATTAGGCAAAAGCCTTTTCTCCCTATTTCCTCTAGTTTGTTTCCCTGTGCCATGTAATATTTTTGCTTCAATTCTTAAAACCTAAGTATTTTAATTAATAATTTTGTTTTCTATTAAAAACTGCACTGTGGATTCTAAGTTCCCATCTCTTAATTTATACTTGGTCGTGTAAATAAGCTGTGCTTTGCAGCTTTGGGTTTTTAACCTTTGCTCTTTGCTATTAGCTTTATGTTTTTTTAATTATAGACAATGGAGGACAGTAGGGAAGTTATGACTTAAATTCATTTATTATCACTGTGTTCTTTTTTAAGGAAATGAAAAATGTTATTTTGTCAAAACCAAGCAGAAACAAATACAGAATTTTTGTACTTTTTTTTTGCTCAGCATTTAATATTATCACAGTTTTTTTATGTGATAATTTCATTTTAGTGATTGATGTTGGTACCAGTTATTTATAGTTGTAAAGTGTGTATTGTCCATAGTTGTTATTACCTAATATTTAAGTAGAATGATTGTTATTTTCAGTGTATATAAGTGCATTATTTGAATAAAGAAGTCATGGTCATTTGGTCTTAAACCTGAGATTCTGTAATATTATATGAAATTAAACAAAATAAATTAGACATTTAGACATGAAAAGAAAAGAAGCATGTTTTTAGAAGTTGTTTTGCTTTTGGCTTTTGTCACAAGTCTTTTCTGCAAGGATACAGTACTTTACAGTCTTATGTGGCTCATTTGTGCAAACATGTCCAGATGAATTCAGTGTTTAATGTGGAGAATCTTATAACACGCCAATTTGATTTGTAGCCTTTCATATCATAGAATGCTAATTAAAATCATATTTTTGCATATGTCATGTCTTTCATGTACATATGCAAATAGATTCTGTTGCCTTTCAGCTATTAGTAATTAACTTTATGAAGGACAGCTGTAATACATAATTAACAAAAATGTTTGCAAGCCCTTTTACACTGAAAGTTACAACAGTAAATTTTTTTTCTGCTTATCCAGAGAGCCGTTTTAGTTTTGATGCTTCTGAATGTTTCTGATCTAAGTTGTTTTAAATAATCGCATGACGTAATTAAATTGATACTGCACTGTGTTCAGGGGTAGAATGGCATTCATGTACTGCTGATTCCTGTCCATTTCATATTTATGTCAACAAAATTGAATTAAGTAAGCTGATTTGTGTATAAAATAAGATAGTATGTCAGGTAATACTTTTTATTGATATCTAGGTACTTCAATATAATTTTTTGTGCTATAGATACAGTAAACATTTGTATTATTTTTAAAAACCTCTCTTCAAGTTATTACCATGTTTTTAAGGAAGCTCCATGAAAGCTATTCTTTTTCTCTTTTACGGTCCTTTAAATATTTAATAAAATGACATTTTCTCAAACTCATTTCATGATTGAAGTGTGCGATGACCTAGGGGCTGTGCATGTTATACTGAGGTATTGCTTCATCTTTCTTACCAACTGGAAGTGAAGACAGGGATGGAAGAACTACAATCATTGTGCTCTTTTGCTCACTGTTAGTGTATCCAAGTCAAAACTGAACCAGTCAATTTAGATGTAGACTTCTTTTGAAGTCCTACAGTGTATTTAATCTGTATGCAAGCTTTGGTGTAGCAAGAGTGCCACTGTAATACACTTTTTATGCTATGTTTGCATATATATATTATTCTTAAGTTCTCTTTGTACAGATTTCTTGTGGAGAGTCAAGTTTTAGTTTTATAATTACTTTTGTTTATTTTTTAGGGTTGCTTTTGTAATGAAGAAGCACTTAAATACTCATCTACTAGGCAAGCATGGAGTTGGCACCCCAAAAGAAAGGTAATTTTCATTCTTTTTTTTTCATTTAAAAATACAATTTGATTTTTATTTTAGGCTTTATTTAATGACATGACTTCTAGAATTTTTTTTCACATCAGTTAATCATGTTTCTATTTGTGGTACTCTTTTGTCAAATATCATATTCTATGCCATCGTTTCACAAAAATTTAACATATTTTAATTAAAACTTGAGTCTAGAAGTAGTTGAAAGCATTTGGAGGACTTTGAATTTGTGAAACAACCTTGAAATACTAAAAGAATTAAATTGGAGGGAATTACCTTCTGAAAATGCATTCGAGTGTGATAAAACAAATATGTAAAACTCAACTTTGTTTTATTATATATTCTTATTTTGAGGTTTTAAAATAACAGTTTTGAATTCTTAGTCTAGACTTAAAGATTGCTGATATTAACAAGAAATACATCTTGTGTCATCCCCCAAATAATACTACAGTTGCCATGTCATGAAAAATAACACTACAATTATTATGTCATCAACTGCCAGGTTTTCTTTTTTCTTGCTTCTGTATCATAATTAGCTTCATCGCATAGACTTAATTATATTAGGTGAACTGAAATGTAGCAGTGTCAGCTACCAGGTGAACATGGCTACTTCTGATATTTTAAATCTTTAAAATGTGCAACTCACTCAAAACTGGTGTGAGCATTAGTACTTTCCTTAAAGTCAGGATAGATTTTCAGCTCCCCTCAGATTCTCCAAGGTAGGATCCAAAATTCTACAGATGCTCTCAGAAACTTTAGTTTTTTTTTAATACTGTTTTCAAAAGTCACTAGTGATGCAATTTTTTCTGTTGCTCTGAAGCCTGAGGTCTTAAGTCATATTTGTAAATGTTTAATAGTCTTTTTAAAAATTAAAATGCTCTTAGCAGTATTTTCTCTGTTCATGGGAATTTAAGTTGACTTTTCTGTCAGGCATATTGTTTTCTTTAGTATTGTAGTATGGGCATAGACTGCTACTGAGTCAAAATTTTGGGATCTTGGGATGTCTCCTTTGCACCCGTATGTTTGATTTCCTCCCCTCCGCTCCCCTCCCCTCCCCTCCCCTCCTCTTCCCTCCTCTTCTCTTTTCTTTCTTCCTGTTCTCCCCGTTCTCCCCTTTCTCCCCGTTCTCCCCTTCATTTGAGATGGAGTCTTCCTCTGTCGCCCAGGCTGGAGTGCAGTGGCATATGTTAGCTCACTGCAAGCTCCACCTCTCGGATTCACACCATTCTCCTACCTCAGCCTCCCAAGTATCTGGGACTATAGGCACCCGCCACCACATCCGGCTAATTTTTTTGTATTTTTAGTAGAGACGGGGTTTCACTGTGTTGGCCAGGATGGTCTCAATCTCCTGATCTCGTGATCCCAAAGTGCTGGGATTACAGGCTTGAGCGACCGTGCCCGGCCGATTTCCCCTGTCTTTCTTTGTAACATTGTATTTAATAATTGCAGCAAAAATACATGCATTGAATGTGTCAGGGATGCATTATTCTTGAAATTTAAAAGCATACTATACTATATTTTTAAAAGAATAATTTGCGACATGTCAAAGTTATGTTTCATAAGTGTTGTTTAAGTATGTAGAAACAGAACATATTTGTAATTACTATGTTTTCATTGCTTTCACATGCATTATCTCAGTCCTTCTTTGACCTTATTAGCAGTACATTATTCCAGTTTTATAGATCTAAGGACTGAGCCTAGAAAATACAATAATTTATTCAATATCATAAATAATAAATGATGGAACTGTTACTTTTCTGACTCTGATTTCAAAATAAATTTGAATGAAAACAGTCGAGATTGTGTAAGTAGTAAGAAGAAAATATTTCCCAACTGTACTTTTAAATAGTATATATTTTTAATTTAACTACATCATTTTGGTTTTTACTTAGAAATTTTTTTAAAAGTTGAAGAATTGTTCATATTGTTTCACAGGGAAAAGTTGATCTCCCCATATATGTGCATGTATGTATATATATTCATGTATTAAACACCTTAAAATGCTAGACATACTCTATATATTACGAATTTGAGAATCAAAAATTTACTGTTTTTTTTTTTTTCATTTACCCTTTTCGTTACATTCTAGGATACTTTTTCTTTTCTTTAATATTTATTTCTGTCCTGAATACATAAAGGGAGATTTAAACTGAGGCAGGAGAAAGATTGAATTTCTCCCCTCTGACACATGGTAAGCTCTTCTCAGATATTGACACTGTTTTTGTCCTAACATCAAGAAAATCACAAGTGGGAAAGCACACCCACCTTCTGGATCAGTACCTTTTAAGTACTCCAAGCAGCAACATTCTTCTAAACCAAACGCCTTTGATTGAATTGTTTTTCCTTTTAAAAATTCTTTGAGAGGACTTCTTGTTTTTGACGTCTGCTTATATGGCACTCTCTCCTGTTACAGAGAAATACTACACAGGAATGCCAGGACCCCAGCAGCAGTATAATTTTCCAGTAGACACCTGTAGCTAGAGCAAACCAAGATTTCAATGGTATAATCTAGAAGCAGAAATGCCAGTCTCCTTGTTTCCATTTCACCTTCCTCCCTTCCTTCTAGTGGTTTTAGGAAGCAAACCCTTCGTCAGTATGCTGAACCATCAGTCTGGGCATAACTGTTCTCTAAATTAAGTTAAATATTTTTCTTACCTATTTAAAACGTTAAAGCCTTGGTTATACTTTTGCAAGCTTGCTGTATTTTAATTTCTCCAGGACAGTATAATCAGTTTTAAAAAATGTTTTTAATTTGATTCTCCATTCTAATGCATTGCATATTATAGCAAATAGTAATAGAAGTTAACTAAATAGGCTGTGACAATTAAATTAATAATGCATTTTGTTTGCAAGTATTTAGGCCTTGTGCTTTGACTGATATATGCAAAAATTATAATTTATTAAAAATAAATCCATATACTTGTACTATAAAGTTTGATGATCCAATAAATTTTGTCAGCATGGCTATCATTAGAAACAGAAAACTAAATTATTTCAAATATTTTCTTTGAGACTCTGTGAACACCTGAGGTGATGGCTTGTGTAAGATTATACTTTTTTGTTCCTACATCTGCATTAAATTATTTTAGTGCAGTATCCTACAGTATTTCTGAAATCCTACACACTTAAATTCAAACAATTACATATAACCACATTCAATTCACATTCTAAAATAATAAACTCCAGTTAACTTGCAAGTTCATTTGAAAGTATTCGCTATTTTAAATGAGTAATTCTCTTTGTGGTATAAGTAAGCCAAAGCATCTTTATGACTCTTTGAATTGACTAATAGTAATCTAGAAAACGAGCTTATCTACAATTATCACAATTGGAACAGCCATACTGAGTATATCTTCTGTGAAAGCCAGGTGCAATTACAATGGAAGTGGATGATATTCGTCGTTCAGTGCTGGAAATCAGCTGGGTTTTGAATGACTGTGTAAATAGGAGGACAGGGAAATGATTCGTGTAGAGTTTTGCATCTGATCCATTGCTTTTGTGGTGTCAGAGATGCTGTCAGGACATATCTGCACTGGCAGCGTCTCAAGAAGGCTGATAAACTCAGAAAACTGCCAAAGAAGAATTTTAAATTAGATGCGTGTATCATAAAGTATAAGCATTAAATAATTTCATAACCCAGGAAAAGTACTTGTGTTTTTACTGGTGAATATTCAGATCAAAACCTTACATATTTCTTCCAGTGCAGCCATTTTTGTCGGAGTCTGTGAAGTTTCTTACCCTCAGTGCATTTTTGTTAGCATAGCTGTTGGGTGTGTTCAGGCTACTGGATTTGGCTCAGGGCTTCTTAGTATTTTTGCTCAGGCTAAGATTTCCTCTGGGGTCCTCCAGATTACTGAGCCCTGAAATTTGTGCTGGCCTCTCCCCTTTTATGAGACATTTGGGATATGGGGTTAGCTGTCTTTCTCTTAGCAGCACCATTGATCTTATTGATGAGTCAAATCTTTACCCCACCTAATGTAATTGCGGAGAGATGTCTCAGAGCCCTGATGCTTATTCTAATTTATTTGAAGCCAGTATAATAGGACATGGCATTGTGTGGGTCTTTTGGAGACTCTTTTCTCTCCTTTTTCTCTATTTTCTCAAAAACTTGCGTATTTATAAGTTGAAGTGGCATAAAAGCATCATTGTTATTTTTCAAGTTTAAACAGGAGTGTCACCTTTTTTTTATGAAACATGAAAATATCTGAAACAGCAGCATCCGTGGAAAAGCGCATGCACCTGGCATGCACATGTCACTCACATGGCACACACATGTCACCCACATGGCACACACAGCATGTACAGGGCATGCACATGTCACTCACATGGCATGCACATGGCCCACATGGCACACGCGTCACTCACATGGCACGCACACATCACTCACATGGCACACACATGCGGCACACATGTCACATGGCACACACGATGTCACTCACATGGCACACATGATGTGCGCAGTTGTGACTGATGCTTCACAGGGTTGTTTACAAGCTTAGATGATGTTATATGAGAAAAGCCATGCGTTTATAGAAACCCTGAGGAACTTATTGGGGAACAGATTAAATTTTTTCTTATTAGAAGATATTCTATTCATCATATATGACTGACCTCCGACGTCACAGTTGTCACTGTTTTCCACTTTAAAGAAATAACTTCTAAGTTGTTCTTGTTGCATATATTTCATTTTATTAAAGGGAAAACAGTTTTCCTCTATTCCTCCATAGTGAGTTTCTATAAAGTAAATACTGTTATCCATTTTATCATTGAAGAGGGTGATTTATTCTAATGGATGTGTTGTGATAGTTTCTTCTGTCTGATATATTCTTCATGGGCTCCTTCTGGAATATTTTTTGTGAAACTTTTCAGTGACCTCTGTGTCCAGGCTTCAGGCTCTCCCCTTTACCCACTACTTATTAGTCTTTCCCTTATTTCTTCTTTTTTGTCCATAGTTAGCAATATTTTTTCTTTTTCTTTTTTTTTCCCCATGATGGCCAATTTAGGAAAAATAAAGTGTTTATGGGCTTCTCTCCACCTTAGAAAATATTTAAACAAGAAATAATTCTGTTGGGCTAAAGTGGAGGAAAACATGTCAGTTCTTTCCATTCTGGGTTGCTTATTTTGTTGCGTGGGGAAGGGGGTTATATTTCGATGACGTACTGCTTTTGCATGAGCTGCAAACTCTTTTTGTTTTTTTCATTTTTTCCATCTTTTAACCTGTAAACAGTTAAATATAAATAGTATCTATGATCATATGACCTGGTTTTAATGTTAAAAAGTAGGGTTTTTTTTTTTGTTTTTTTGGTTTTTTTTTTTGGAGATGGAGTTTCTCTCTTGTTGCCCAGGCTGGAGTGCAGTGGTGTGATCTCGGCTCTCTGTGACCTCCGCCTCCCGGGTTCAAGCAATTCTCCTGCCTCAGGTTACTGAGTAATTGGGATTACATGCACCCGCCACCACACCCGGCTCACTTTTTTTGTTTTTAGTAGAGACGGGGTTTCATCATGTTGGCCAGGCTGGTCTCGAACTCCTTACCTCAGGTGATCCACCTGCCTCGGCCACCCAAAGTGCAGGGATTACAGGTGTGAGCCACCATGCCCAGCTGTAAAAGTAAGATTTAATAGTGTGATAGTCCTGCTAGATCAATTTGTTCTGCATGGAAAGACAGCTAGAAGTCATATCAATTCATCTAAAGCCGAAGTGTTTATTTTAGAAAATTTCTCTTATACTGTATTTGCTAATAAACCAACAATTTACTAAGGCACATGTGGAGATAGGAGATACGCCCTCATATTCCACCAAAGTTATCTTGCTGGGATTTGGAAGTATTTCTAAATTCTATGGGTAATTCTTTGGGTAATGTAGATGATCTATGGTTGCTTCGTCAGCAATGTGTTATTACTAACAATAATATTTTCTAACTTCTGCTTCATAAGTTTTGCAGATGAAAGTTAACAAAAGTCAGCATCTGTGCTGCAGAATCTCAGGATTGCAGGCAGATACTTATGGCTCCTCTGCGGGGTGGAGAGCCCTCTCTTCAAGCTTCTCTCTTGGTTGGGTTCCTCAGCTCTTAGGAAGCAATGTCACCGGTACTCCTGCATCAGTTACATCATCAAATGTGACATCAAATATCTGGATTCCATGTATTTGTCAGATAATTTACTTTGATGTCACGATTCCTTCTTTCTTCTATTCATTTCTTAATGTCCTTTCAGTTATTTCCATTGCTAGAGAACTGCTTTTCTTCACTGACTTGTTTCGTTTTCTTCCTTTCGTAAATTGACTCCGCTCATTTAGCACACAGTTATGACAATGACTTAAATTTAAGACTGTTTTAAGAAGTAACCTCATAAAAGTTACATGTTTATTGTGAAGGTAGTATTTAGGATGCTGTTCATGGAAATACATCTTTCTTTTAAGACTCAGAAGAATTATTTCTCTCTGGTCTTTATTCCAGAGAAAGTTGTACTTGTCTCTAACACTTCGTTAGCCTTTGATACTAGCAAATCATGTATATGATTGAGTTTTCCTCTTTATGTTTACTGCTGGGAAGCTCATGGCCAAAATTGTGATCCATCTCTAGTCCGCAGGATAGCCTTAAAGGCATGCATTTTATTTACTATTGTTATTTCCAGTTTTATTTATTTTTTCCTTATGAGGAAGTCCCATTTTATGTCAGCAATATATTTTAAAAACCTCCCATAAATCAAAGCTCATGTAATTCAAGGGCAGTTTTGCAATAGAAATTGTTTTTGAGTAAAACCAATATTTTTCTGGAAGTGCATATATCTTTAGCCATTTGGTTTTGGGGGCGTTGTATTGAGCATTGTGCATCCCTGCGATTAGGCATATTTTAATTGTGCTTGCTCTGTTGTAGGAAACTGCTGTGCACTTCTGTGTAGTGCTCCAGTGGTGCTTTTTACTTCTCAGACTTATTTATTTAAAAACACGCTTGCTTCTAAAGTTTGCTGAGCAGACCCAGTTAACAAGTACTCCCAAGGAAAGGAAAGGGAAGGATTCCTTTCCTTTTATACCAGGAGTCCTTGCTCTGTAGCTGTATAAAAAATACTGTTTCTTTTAGTACATCTTGGTTATCTTGAAAAAAAAAAAAACACTACCACAGTTTACTACTTTAGTAGAAATTATCATGCTAGAGGTAGTGAGTTTTTAAGTGTTAGTAGTATATGTCACAGAAAATAGATTTTGTTTCTTATTGCTTCTAAGATTCATTCCTCAATTTTAATCTAGGAAGTTTCTGTGTATCCTGAGTATTATTTTATTTATAAAATAAATATAAAATATCAATAAAATAAATATTTTATTAATAAACTTGAATATTATATATTTTTTATTCTTTAGGAAATACTGATTATTATATAGTTATTTATAATATGTGACAAATAGAACTGTTATTCCTGCTTAAGGGGTTTTGTGCGGATGGGTGATAATAGGGCATCTTATTTCTTCACCTATTTATTCTCTCAATAAACATTGACTACTATGTTCGAAGACTTAGGTGATCTATAGTGTTTGAAGATGACACAGCCTCTGTTCTCATGGACTTGAATCTTCGGGTTGATGTCACAGGTGAGGATAGAGAGGCAAGACATACATAAATGATAATTTTCGTAGGTATAAGATTGAGGATGCTATTCCAGGGAGTGTTTGGGAGAGGTGCTACTTTAGGATGAGTGGTTAGGAAAGTCCCTCTCGAAGGGCCTTGTTGTGTTTGATGGGTGGTTAGAGCAGTTCCAGCAGAGAGCACATTCCAGGTTCCCTGAGAGGTGTGGGAGAGCTTGGTGTGTTTTGTTCCGGTGTGCCTTGAGCTCAGTGGCCTTGCACACAGGGTTGGGGAGAGTGGTCTAAGGTAGAGAACTAAGATCCCAGAGTTGTGTGTGTTGTTTCAGGAAATGGTCACCAGTGAGCGTATTTCATTGGCGGAAGGGGATGTAGTGGAGAGGAGAATATGGGCATATCAGGATGAACCTGGGAACTGGGTTGGAATCCAGCTGAACAGGCCGTGGCTGCTGTGCCAGTCGTCTTTTCCTCTATCTGTAATAGAAAGCCAGCGAAGTTGAGAACTCCTTGGAACTGTAACTCTGACAGCGTGCAGTGCAGAGCCCAGGGAAAGAGCCTGGGCTGGTGGATTCGCAGTGTTTCTGTGGCATTCGTCCTGGAATTCCACCTCCTTTTTCCTGGTTTACTACCTGGTCTCTTCTCTTCCCGTCACTAATTTAGTTTCTTTCTGTTCAAGTTCATATTGCAGACCAGCCTGCAAATAACCTTTTTAATCCTGTTTTATTTTGTTAAAATCTTTCCCTTATCTTTGTGTCTGTTTTTTTTTCTTCCTCTGTACTTTTGTTCTACCTATTCTCCAATACACTCGTATAATGTCCCACCTCTCCTGGTTGCCAGTCTAAATCATGTCTTTATTTCAAGTCCCAGTCTGATGCCCTGGCCACTGTCTTCTGTGAGTCCTTTTCTTGTTTACTGTATCTCTAATTGGTCTTCTTTTTCATCACATTCCTATGGAACATTAGAGAATAAAAGGTAATATACATGTTAATATATGTTTACATTAGAACTACCTTTATCTTATTCCTTCCATCTCCCCAGAAAGAAACCAAAAGACTGTAATAATACTACATGCATTATAACTATGTTATTCAGTACCAGTTGAATGAGTTATTAGAACAGAGATATATGGTTAGTACTCTTATAATCTTTACTAAAATGACAATTATTTCATTCTATTGCCTCTTATATAGAAATAAGATAAAACCGAATTCTGTAGAGATATTGAACTATAACTTTTGTAGTGTGAAGCTTCCAGTTGCCCTTGTGTGTATAATACATTGTTGTCTGCTGTGACAAATTAATTTTTAAAGGATTTTTCTTTTCTACTACCATTTAGTCTGATAGTAGACTCAGATTTGGGGTATAAGAATATCTGCTGTTTTTAAGTTTTTAAGAATTTAGGTGTTTTTCTTCAGCTGGCATCTAGAATATTTTTGGCCACTCTTTCTTTTATTTCACTTAAATTACTTTTAGAACACTGGGGCTTATACAGCTGGACTCTGACTAAAATATGCCTTAAGCTCTTATCTTTAACTCCCAGTCATTGCCAGAATTAAAGAGAACAAAAGCCTATATGTTCACTGTAGTCTTCAATTATGCCTAATTACCGACTTGGATACAGTTTCATTATACAGTACTGACTTTTTGTGAGCAGTTCTTTATGATGTCTTGGTAGTTGCTTATAAAAGTCCGAATTAAAATTTTTTGTGAGGAATTTTCAGGAAAGAGAATCTATCTGAAGTAATTTTTGTCAAGTTGCATCAAAGCAATTTGATCATTTTTATGAGAAAGAAGATATTTTTATTTCATTATGCTACGGCGCTATGATAGGACACAGGAAGTGTTTACATAGGTTATTTCTAAACAGGGTTTCCCCCAATTCTTGGTCTTAGGGCCACTTGCATGATTGATCTATTGTGAGCTTAGAAGAAAGAGAACCTCTGCTAACACTGTGGTGTTTTCTCACACTTAGTACTCATAGGAGAAAACAAGCAGATGATTGATAATCCCGTTTGAGACATCTTGATCTTGTGGTCATCCTCAGGTTCTACAAGATGTCTGACTGTCATTTCCGTTAGTCCTTTCAAGAACATTAAGGCACTCTTTGATACTTTTAAGATATTGCTACCTCCTCAGGTTGAATCATATGAACTTGACATTTACTAAGCTAAAAACAGTCAAATATTGTTAATTTCATATGAGTCAAACTAATTTTATATAGAAATGCTTCTAGTATATGATGTCAATATAAAGATCTGCTTTTCAGGGAAATAACCCTTTCCATTGAGATTTAATTTAATCCAGTTTTTTATTGTTTTGTGAATAATGATTTCTTAGACATAGCATTGGGCAGTAAGCCTATCGTGGAAGAAGGCTGGTCAAGGTGAGATGAGAAGCAATCTCACCTTGGTGAAATGTATCAGCTTTTGGTGAAGCTGACATGAATTTATCGATGCTGTCAGTGTTTTCACTCACTGCCATACAGAAAGCCATGGTTCCCTGTCTTCTAGGCCAGGGTCAGTGTCTACTTTATTTTCAAGGGTCCGATTTTTTCTCACTTATTCTGTGATGCCTTCCCTAGATTCCATTCAAAATAGTCACATCTTACCACTTAGAATGCTGATTTAGCACCATTCTATTTTGCCTTCCTTTTAAAAAGGCGTTTATCCTGTCTCCAGACTAGATGGTTAATTTCTTGAGGGCTGGTCTCAGCTTCTCTTTCCTGTCTGGGCTTTGAAGAAGGGGATTCACACTCAGTAAGTACTGCTAGATTTAGGATACTAAAATCTTCATTGAGAGTTTTCTTTTTCATGATGGACTTTTACTCAGCTGGTCTAATTTATGACACACAGTCCCAGTAGTATTGCACCTCGCATAGTTTTATGGAACTTTATATGGCACTGCCACTTACCGAGTCACCCTCAAGTTCATTGTACTTTGAATGAATGTCGCCTGTGACGCTGCGGACAACATTTCCCCTCCTTGGTTGGCAGATTTTGGTGAAACTGATGTGGGTTTACAGTTCTAAAATACAAAAACAATCATACTGTTTATGTATGGAATTTTATCATTTTAAAGATACTAATTTTTTAAAAAAACATTCAAGAGCTTTTTAGTTGTGAAGGTCTAAATAATCTTTGCTTCATTTTTTCATGCTAATCACACGGAGCAAAGGATTGTGGGAAACAGCAGATTCAGCAGAACATGTAGATGAAAGTTTTTATTTAAATTAGACCCAAATTTTCTTTGAAGTTAATTAAAACAATAATTTCTCCTTTCATTGTCACTGTGCATTATAGTGTTTAGAATGCCTTTTCTCTTTTCTTATTTATGATTATGCAATATGGTTATGCCATATATTTTTGGCAACTAGATAGTGGCAGACTTATTTCTGGATAACAAGTCTTCTAAAATTTATGCCTTTGCCTTTTAAAAAATTATATTGTTATTATGATAATAAAATATCGAACATTAGGAGAAATTTTAATTAATGGCGTGACCCCAATGCTTATTTTTAAAATTAATACTTATAATAATGACAATATATGAACATATTTCAAAGTTTCAATGTGTTCAAAAGATAGAATATGAAAATATTCTTCTTTATTTTCAAACTAATTTCTTTATTGTTGGTTTTCTTAGCATTAACTCTTTTTCCTTTAGCTGAAACGAAAAACAATTTTAAAACTTACGTGGAACATAACTGTGTGAAATCAATAAAAGCCAGGCTGCTCTGGTTGAAGCTGGAAGAGGGTCACAAAGACACATCAATTGTGGAGCAGTTTCTCCACGTCTCACAGAATCTATGCGGCATTTCATCAGATTAAAGAAAATATCTTTTATATATGCAGCTCTCCTCTCTTATTTATTTGCTATTGACTTTTGTAGATTTAACATCCATAACATTGTCGATTCCTAAGACATGCAACTTAAATTTCTGTAAAGTATTTTGAATTGGGCGTGTTCAGAGACCACTGTGACAGAGCTCTTAACTAGTGAGAGAACCCAGAACGTGGATCTCAGTATTGTTTATTTTTCTTTACTCATTGTATGTTTCTAGAATATCTGAAGAAGTGATTAAAAACAAAACAGTTTTGTCAAAAGAATCCAACTGCTGGAGTTGGTGAAGATAAATAATAACAAATATTTTGGATATAATCATTGTTAGCTAGAAATACAAGTTTGGCATAAATCAATGTCTGGAGTGTAATATTTCTAGTTTTCAGGTTTGGTGTTAAATTCACAAGTGTTTATTACTAAATGAATAAATAAGGTAGTTTTGTGTCTTGAGGCGTGATCATGATTTCCCACATTCATAAGATCCACACCATATGCTTGATGTGTAAACAAAGAAAAAGTGATTTCTGAAATTTTTATTTAGTCCTTTAGTACAAAAACTACCCCATTCAGTAAAGGAGAAAAGTTTGTTGAATGTTGAAAGATGGTTCTCTTGTTGGATGTTATGAATGTAAAGTGTGACTTTCAGCAAAAATGTAATTTGTTAGAAAATTATTACTGTTTATTGTAAGATTTTATCTGAAATAACAGTGGTGAAATAACTTGAGCAGCTATTCAACTCATTAATATGATGAGAAGAGTTGGGTTTGGACATTTTATTTTAGGAAGTGTTTTTCTTTCTATAACTTGCAGTTGGCAGAAGAGGGAACATCAACTGACCGTGTTGTCGGGGAAGTATTTTCCTGGGAGGAAAGACCTTCTTAGAGGAGAAGGCCATGAGTCAGCACGTGCTCTTTGTAGATGAGAGCAAGTCTTCTCAAATGGGGTGTCTCTCAGGAGGGAGAGCTACCTCCAGGCTTTCAGGCAGCTGACTTGCCCCTCACCTGTTAACCAGGGCTTCATCAAGCTCCCGCCGTCTGAGAAAGAAATGTTGATTAGCACTGTCTTAGGAAATGGAGACTTTTTGATAGAAAGTTGCCAACTGCCAGGTGTGACATTGAGTCGAGAGAACTTTCTCTCCGAAGCCTCTGGTGTTTGGTTTGTCACTGAGCTCTGCTTCAGAGCTGTTTTCTCTCCGGGTGAGAACAGTGGCAGAAGCCTGTGAAATCAGGCTGACCTGCCTTGCCTCGCTGCCGCGTACATGATGTCAGCGTCTTCACGTGTGTATTCTTCCAGCCAACTCCATCATCTGCCATTGTCTTCGTTTTGGTGCCTTAGGTTGATGTTAGCCAGTGAGGATGTACTCAAGACAGGCTGTGGAATTCCTTTTTCTCTTTAGTGGCGTAATTCGTAGTTTTATTAATGATCTTATATTTATAGAATCACTGAAGTTCTAAAAGGGTCACATAATTTTTTTTTTTTTTCAGAAATACTACTTTACCAGCTTTTATGAGGGAAGGTATATTCTGTTGGGCTTTTTAAAGGTCTCTGTTCATATTCCTTGCAAATGTCATTGGCTTACTTTATTTAATTTGTCCTAACGCTACATAGCTTATTGCAGAATAATATAGAATCGTGCAATTTTGGATTTTAAGAGAATCTTTACATTTTGCAGATGTAAAAGTTTCAGAGAGAATTGCCCTAGATGAACTAGGTTTTCAAATTTTGGGTAATTAAAAAATGGTCTGTATCTCCATATTTTATAATATAACTTCATAACTTCACCTTTTTTGGTAAAAATGAACTATGATTTCATAGTTCTTTGGTAAAGCTATGCTTTCTCATGAGAGATCTTTTGGTAGAATTGCATACGATGCTTAATAACTTCTCAGCACTTTGAATTTTAGTAATTGGTGGCAAATTATGTACAACTTAATGTATTTATGAAAGTTAAATTTCCTCCCCTTTTAGGATGTTTTTTGATGAAAGAGAATGTATAAAAAATAGATAAGTGAATATATTTGTTTAAATGAACAAGAAAATGCGTGTTTTTAGTCTTCAGCTTATTACTGTCATACTTTTCTAATGATGCAATTTTCAGAAGTTACAGACTTTTCCTTTTTTTTCTTTCGATTATGGGATCATTACTGTTAGCATTTGTTGATATATAAAGTATAAAACAAGACTTTTCTAGAGAATATTATACAAATAGTATAAAAATATTCCAACAAAACAAAGATGAAATATTTTCCATTTATTATGAAGAAATGTGTAGGAGCTGATTTTATACTCTGGGGCCGTTGGCAAAATAAACTTGCATATATAGCATATAGTTTATCTGAAGCCAAATTAATTTAGCCATTTGTGGCATATATCAAATCATAGCATCTGGACATTTATTTGTCATTCTATAACATTTTAAAAGTAAAGTTCATTTTAACTCTACTACATATGAATCAATATATTTGAGAAACTTTATTCAAGCTATTACTCATCTATTGACATTACAGCATTGGAAAAAATCATATTAGAAATATTTTGAAATTATGAATTTTGTTGTTAAAATATTGTGGTACTCTTACTTAAACAAAAGTAATGTTCCTTCTACATTAATTGATAGTTTTACCACGGT